>NC_053494.1:210635217-210895217 GCF_905171775.1 Rana temporaria
TCTGAGATACACTACGCCGGACGTAAAGAAGCGCCGCGCTTCGTGGATCTGGCCCGTAGACAGCCATGCAGGGAAAGGCACCCAGCCGGACGCCGCATGTGTAGACATGCTGTCTCCTATGGCAACAATCCTGAACAGTTCCTAACAAAGGTTACAATGAACTCACTTCTTCTACAATCTCCTCTTGTAGATCTTCACTCAACTGAGCTCCCAGTCTCTCTCTCTAGACTTGCTGATCCACTTGCCACTGGATCCCCTGAGCTCTTCTAATCTTCTCACTGAGTATCTTCCTCAAGCATCACCCACGTTTCCCTGTTGGGTCCCTAGCTTGGCATTCACAGATACTCCTCAAGCGTCACCCCACTGGCCTGCTCGGTCCCTGGCTTGACACACAAGTCTGCTCTGCAAGCGTCACCTCCTCTGGTTGGGTCCCTGACTTGACACCTGCTGATGTTTCCCAATTCTTCACCGTCCCCGGGTTGGTGAGAATACTGCTCCGGTACTTGCTTCAGCTACTCACTGTGGCCCCTGGTAATAAAGTGGATGGTTCCTTATTGGCGACAGCATCCCCTCTACCTCTGACCATGACAGGTTCTCCGGCTGGCAGAACCATCACTTCTAGTTGGACAGCTGCAGTCCCAAACCTACGCTGCTCTCCTGCTTTTAGATAGGCCCTCAGACAGCCTAGCACAGCCAGATGTATATACAGTAATTGTGCATGCTGACACATAAGATGAACACTTATGCACAAAGGAGCCAGATGTCCCTGGGATAGGCCTCAGACTCGGCCTAGCAGCCCGGGCAATACAACACACGTCCACCAAGACAGCTGTCCAGGTGGCACAGAACCCCTGATTATAACGGAATAGCCTGTGATACCCAGAGACTTTTGAAGGATGCCCGTGATACCCAGAGACTCCTGTGTCAGCTTCACCAATGACTCTTGGGTCTAGGGTCATCCTATGTCCATTAGAGGCATAGGATGACTGAAAACTGATATCTCGGATTACATGAGATGGGACATTAATGATAATTTATGTATTGCAGGATATCTTGAAATATTACAGGTGGTTTATTCTGAACCCAATAGGTCAATAGAGTGGCTCTTTCAACGTGGAACATAGACTGTTGAGGTGCTAATTAAGTCTACCTGGCTGTAGTGATAAAAGCTTGCTGTGATTGCATTCTATTGTCTATTGTGCTAATTAAGTCTGCCTCTCAAGAACCTTTCATTGTGTATGCTAACGACACTGTATTGTGTGAAAGTCTATTGATGATAAGATGTGGAATGTGACTGAGCACCCTCTAAAGGTCAGACGTCTGTGTATTGTGTATCAGGTGAGAACAGCTTGTCGCGGAGTCAGGACGTCTGGGGAATTATTAGTAATTAGCTCATCTGAATGTCATTATCTAACGGAATGTGTATTGAAGTTCCTTTTGTTATGTTGTGGGTGTAGTTGAGTCATTGTCCACTCTTAGTTTCTACTGTATAAAGCCTGAGTTTTACCATTAAAGTATTCATTCGTTTGAACCAGAGAACAGAGCTTGTGTCTCGTTATTCTGGGAAATCGAATGGGTCCTGTCTGCCGGATTGTGGAGTGTCGGATAAGCTGTCTTGGGTTGGAGGAATGGAATATCGTAAACAGCGTTAACCCCTGACCGTTACACCAATCACCTGACCTCACCCAAATAAATAGGCTCTCCCAGCAGGCCAAGGGACCCAAGAAGATCCCTGCCCATTGGTTGAGACACCCCAACTATTCCTAATCTGTCCTTGCAATGCCCTTGCCTTACCTAATGCCACCAGATACCCTTCCATCTAGTGACAGAAGAGAGAAGTGCAGCAACTCCAGAATTAGGATGGAATCAATTGATTTCCTATCAAATGGCCAAGGCAACCATACCTGGCAGGTAAATTTACTAGCAACCCTGCCTAACATCAGGGTGCTACACAAGCATTGGATTTGCCCAGTTCCTCCGGCTTGTTGAAGACCCGGGTCTAAACCGGGAGCTTTGTCCAGCTTTCACTTTTGGATTTTGAAATAGGATAAAAAAAACACACTGGCCCCATTATGGCCGCTGTGGCCCCACCTGCCCCTCCTATGTGACCAGTTGCAGGGGAACAGTTTTGCAGGAAGAAGGAAAACCCGAGGCGTCAAGGATGTCCTCTCCCAGAAATGACGTCCAGCTTATCAAGATTTTGTGTGACGCTACAGAATAGGATGGCGCCATATAAATCAATGATAAATCCCGTTCTTCCATTAGTTTGAGTTCTTTAAAGCCTTTTATATCCTTCATAACTCATCCCCGACAATCCAGAGCCGTCATTCATATTTTATGCTTGCTCTGTAACAGTTTATCCAAGCTAATACACAAAAACGAGACAACTAACCCTCCTCCCCTGGTAGAAACTTGCCAACTATCTGAAATATGGTGTCTAATAAGACCGACTGAAAGACGCTCTGATTATCACAGGTGTCTGTCCTTCCTGCGTCACGGGGCAAGCGCGCCCAGCCAAGACCTGCAAACCTTTGACCCGCTTGGTGTGAAGGAACACAGGGCCTTGTACACAGTCCACTCAGCTCATCTTCATGTCTGCCATCCGCTGGCGCCGGTCCCACCTACTCATAATCCTCGCAGTATCTGACTCCTTTTAAGCTTTGAGTTACGAAGCACCTGCCAAAACCATTCCCCGCATACCACTGCCGAGACGGACGCGGCGATGAAAGTTGGGACCGGCGGTAGAAGGAGGCAGCTTCTTGGCCCACAGAAATTGTGCTTCGCAAAGGGCAATTTAAGCTCACACAGTGCAGGTGCATCATGTAAATGGAGTCTGTTGAGCAAATAAGGCTCCAGAGAAGATATAAAATAAATTATACACCAGGAAAAACATTTATTTCCGTTATCTAAACCCATAAAGTGTAACTCTAGCTCTCTGGGTGATCTATGTACATTGCAGAAATTTTAACAAACTTAGGGCTAGATTCACGTAGAATCGCGTAACTTTGTGCGGGCGTAACCAAGCCCGGATTTACTCCCTTTGCCACCCCAAGGCCGTGTCCTTCAATGCCGCCCCTGCCTGCGCAGTACAGGGGGGACATTATCCGCCCGGGAATTTTTCGGCAGGACACTGAGAAGCGGTGGTGATGCTGCTGCCGAATATGACATTGAGAGGTGGGGGGGTGCTGCTGCCGAAAATTGCATTGAGAACTGGGGGGGTGCTCACCACCTCTTCCCTCAGTTTTCTCTCCTATCACCATCCGTGACATGACAGGGGGAACTCCCGAAATGAAAGTGGTGAAAGTGTCCTCTCCTCAGCCACATTGCCGCCCCTGCAACCACTGCCGCCCTGAGGCCTGGCCTTGTTGGCCTTGTCTGGAATCCGGCCCTGGGCGTAACGTATCCTATTTACGTTACGCCTCCGCAACTTTTAAAGGTAAGTGCCGTATTCTCAAAAAAAGTTGCGGCGGCGTAGCGTAAATAGGCTGGCGTAAGCCCGCCTAATTCAAATTGTGAAGGGGTGGGCGTGTGTTATGTAAAACAGGCATGACCCGACGTAATTGACGTTTTTCCCGAACGGCGCGTGCGCGGTCCGTGGAATTTTCCAGTATGCTTTGCTCCAAAGTACGCCGCAAGGATTTCGGTTTCGACGTGAACGTAAATGACGTCCAGCCCCATTCACGGACGACTTACGCAAACGACGTAAGTTTTTCAAATTTAGACGCGGGAATGACAGCCATACTTAATATTGGTACGCCGCACTTACGCCACCATATAGCAGGGGTAACTATACGCCGGGAAAAGCCTAACGTAAACGGCGTAACTGTACTGCGTCGGTCGGGCGTACGTTCGGGAATTCGCGTATCTTGCTGATCTACATATTTTGACGCGTAAATCAGCATACACGCCCCTAGCAGTCAGCGTAAAAATGCAGTTACGATCCGACGGCGTAAGAGACTTACGCCTGTCGGATCTAATAGATATCTATGCGTAACTGATTCTAATAATCAGGCGCATAGATACGACCGGCCGGACGCAGAGATACGACGGCGTATCTGGAGATACGCCATCGTATCTCCTCTAAGAATCTGGCCCTAAGTAGCAGTTTCAGCGGTGGCCCGTCAATTAGGGGTGCCAACCCCCTTATCCATGCATCCGCCTTCCTAATCTATATACAGGGCGCCGGATGCATGGATTCCAATGGTGTTGGAGTCCAGTTGTGTGACAATAGAGAATAAATATTTACTATTGTCACACTGATTCACCTCCCGGCCATTCAGGAAGCAGGTCCTAAGACCCGTTTCCCGATTGGCAGAAAGGAGAAGTGACCCTATTGGCCTAGGAGGAGGAGGGAGGAGACGCACAGCCCGAGGAGACCCAGGGGAAGCCCAACCGATCGGCCCTCCAGCCGCCACTGATGCCTTGACCCCTGCACTGCTGACACGCTCCCTTGTGCCCGGCACTAACAGGTTACTACCAGCTAATGATGCCACCTGTCACCAGCGGTGCACAGAGATGACAATAATAATGTGCCTGCACCTGCCTCGCCTCTCTCTGTTCCTGGGGGATTACCTGCAAGCAGAAGTTTAGTGGATGTGGGGAAGGTCAGTATGATCAGCGGGGAAGTTCTCATCTGGTACTCAGCAAGGACCCGGCTTTACTACCTACCTGGAGGACAGCTGGAGTATGTAAGTCCCCCCCTGTACTCCTCACCTGGTTGCCGCCACACGCTTGACACCATCTGAACCAAATACATTTATCTTGGTCTCATCAGGTTCCAGTAATCCATGTCCTTAGTTTGCTTGTCTTAAGCAAACTGTTTGTGGTCTTTCTTGTGCATCATCTTTAGAAGAGGCTTCCTTCTGGGACGACAGCCATGCAGACCAATTTGATGCAGTGTGTGGCGTATGGTCTGAGCACTGACAGGCTGACCCCCCCCCCCCCACCCCTTCAACCTCTGCAGCAAGACTGGCAGCACTCATTCGTCTATTTCCCAAAGACAACCTCTGGATATGACGCTGAGCACGTGCACTCAACTTCTTTGGTGGACCATGGCGAGGTCTGTTCTGAGGGGAACCTGTCCTGTTATACCGCTGTATGGTCTTGGCCACCGTGCTGCAGCTGTTTCAGGGTCTTGAACATCTTCTTATAGCCTAGGTCATCTTTATGTAGAGCAACAGTTATTTTTTTCAGATCCTCCGAGAGTTTTTTGCCATGAGGTGCCATGTTGAACTTCCAATGACCAGTATGAGAGAGTGAGATCGATAACACCAAATTTAACACACCTGCTCCAAGTGTGGAAGGGGCATTTGTATGGCGCCCCCCGGAGTCAATACTTTGTAGAACCTCTTTTCTCTGCAATTACAGCTGCAAGTCTTTTTGGGGTGTCTCTACCAGCTTTGCACATCTAGAGAGGGACATTTCTGACCATTCTTCTTTGTAAAATATCTCAAGCTCCGTCAGATTGGATGGAGAGTGTCTGTGATCAGCAATTCTCAAGTCTTGCCACAGATTCTCAATGTGATTTAGGTCTGGACTCTGACTGGATCAATAAGCTTTGATCTAAACCATTCCATTGTAGCTCTGGCTGTATGTTTAGGGTCGTTGTCCTGCTGGAAGGTGAACCTCCCCCAGTCTCAAGTCTTTTGCAGACTCTAACAGGTTTTCTTCTAAGATTGTCCCGTATTTGGCTCCATCCATCTTCCCATCAACTCTGACCAGCTTCCCTGTCCCTGCTGAAGAAAAGCATCCCCACCACATGATGCTGCCACCACCATGTTTCACAGTGGGGATGGTGTGTTCAGGGTGATGTGCAGTGTTAGTTTTCTGCCACACATAGCGTTTTGCTTTTAGGCCAAAAAGTAACATTTTGGTCTCATCTGACCAGAGCACCTTCTTCCACATGTTTACTGTGTCCCCTCCCCCACATGGCTTCTCACAAATGGCAAACAGGACTTCTTATGTCTTTCTTTCTCCAATGTCTTTCTTCTTGTCACTCTTCCATAAAGGGCAGATTTGTGGAGAGACCACTAATAGTTGTCCTGTGGACAGATTCTCCCCCCTGAGCTGTGGATCTCTGCAGCTCCTCCAGAGTTACCGTGGACCTCTTGGCTGCTTCTCTGATGAATGCTCTCCTTGCCCGGCCCGGTCAGTTTAGGTGGACGGCCATGTCATGGTAAGTTTGCAGTTGTGCCATACGCTTTCCCATTTTCGGATGATGGATTGAACAGAAGCTCCGTGAGATGTTCAAAGCTTGGGAGATTTTTGTTTAACCCTAACCCTGCTTTATACTTCTCCACAACTTTATCCCTGACCTGTCCGGTGTGTTCCTTGGCCTTCATGATGCCGTTTGTTCATTAAGTTCTCTAACAAACCTCTGAAGGTTTCACAGAACAGCTGAGATTAAATTACACACAGGTGGACTCTCTATTTACTAATTAGGTGATTTCAAAAGGAATTGGTTCCACTAGATTTTAGTTAGGGGTATCAGAGTAAATGGGGGCTGAATATAAATGCACCCCCCCACACTTTTCACATATTTATTTGTAAAAAAATTTGCAAAACAATTCATAATTTTTTCTTCCACTTCACAATTATGTGCCACATTGTGTTGGTCTATCACAAAAAATCCCAATAAAATACATTTACGTTTTTTGGTTGTAACATGACAAAATTTGGAAAATTTCAAGGGGTATGAATACTTTTTCAAGGCACTGTACATACTGTAAGTTACTGTATATTTGGGCTTTAACCACTTGCCGCCCGCCAATGACAGATTGAAAAGTGGTTGCTAGTTCCTGACTGGACGTCATATGACGTCCTCAGGATATTGAGACGCTGCGCGCCCCCGGGGGCGCGCATCGCGGCGATCGTTGTTGCGGGGTGTCAGTCTGACACCCCGCAACACCGATCTAGGTAAAGTGTCTCTCACGGAGACTCTTTACCACGTAATCAGCGGTGTCCAATCACGGCTGATCACGATGTAAACAGGAAGAGCCGTTGATGGCTCTTCCTCACTCGCATCTGACAGACGCGAGTAGAAGAGAGCCGATCGGCGGCTCTCCTGACAGGGGAGGTTCGCGCTGATTGTTTATCAGCGCAGCCCCCCATCGGATCGCCACACTGGACCACCAGGGAATAAAAAAATAAAAAAAATGGGCAACAAAAAAATAGTAAAAAAATATATAAATAAAAAAAAGACAGAAAAAAAAAAAGATGCCAATCAGTGGGCACTGATTGGCAACATGGATCCATCAGTGCCACCCCTCAGTGTCCATCAGTGCCACCCCACAGTGCCAATCCGTGCCCAGTGCCCACCTATCAGTGCCCATCTGTGCCACCCATAAGTACCCATCAGTGCCACCCATATGTGCCTCCCATGAGTGCCCATATGTGCCGCCTATGAGTGTCCAGTGCCGCCTATGAGTGCCCTTCAGTGCCGCCCATGAGTGCCCATCAGTGCCGCCTATGAGTGCCCATCAGTGCCGCCTATGAGTGCCCATCATTGCCGCATACCAGCACCCATCAGTGCCGCATACCAGTGCCACCTCATCAGTGCCCATCAATACCACCTCATCAGTGCCGCCATATCAGTGCCCGTAATTGAAAGAGAAAACTTACTTATTTACAAAAAAATTAACAGAAAAAAATAAAAACTTTATTTTTTTTCAACATTTTCAGTCTTTTTTTAGTTGTTGCGCAAAAAAATAAAAATCGCAGAGGTGATCAAATACCACCAAAAGAAAGCTCTATTTGTGGGGAAAAAAGGACGCCAATTTTGTTTGGGTACAGTGTAGCATGACCGCGCAATTGCCATTCAAAGTGCGACAGTGCTGAAAGCTGAAAATTGGCTTGGGCGGGAAGGTGCGTAAGTGCCCGGTATGGAAGTGGTTAAAGAAAGCTCATAATAATATACAGATGATCAGATTCAGATAAAAAAAAGAAAACTTTAGGAAGTCTGTGGGTGTTATTTATCCCCTCCTGCAACCACACTTGGTTGATCCCCAATCCTCGGGTTCTGTAGGTATTGTATTAACTTTTGCCTCTTTTTTTTTATACATTTATTATATTTAGGTGTTGATTCCGTGGGTTTTAAATCTCCACCAGGAATGAATTAAGTCTAACGTGGGCACAGACATTGTAAGACAGACGCGGGTTTGCGTGCCAAATCCTCCCATGCAGAAGGTATGGAGTGGGATGGAGGTTAGAGGAGCCAAAATAGCTGCATTAAAAAAATAATAAATATCCAGCTTGGATACACAACATAAACTTTTATAGCCGTGACTTTCAGTTTACTTTTAAACTCGTCAACTCCGAGCTTCTAGAGAGAGCGAGCGCCAAATCATTTATTTGGACCTCGGAGAGGATCGGATGTTCAGCGCCAAAAAATTCTGCCTTTCTGCGAAGTTTCCAGGAATAAAAAGGCGAATTATTACAGACCACGCATGCTCAAATGTTCTCTCAAAGGTGACCCGCCTGGCCCAAGTCACTAACCCTTGCTCTTGTAGCATTACCCCCCGGTTTTAACGGACTCTCCTGCCTCCCTCCCGGTGGCCTTCCTTGCAGCCAGTGGCGGCTGGTGCTCAACATTTTTTGGGGGGCGCAAACAAACTTAAATTTTTTGAAAAAAAAACATCAATTGCAGCCTCACTGTGCCCATGAAACACAGCCACTGTACCCATGAAACGCAAGTACTGTACCAAACGCAGCCACTGTACCCATGAAACGCAAGTACTGTACCAAACGCAGCCACTGTACCCATGAAACGCAAGTACTGTACCAAACGCAGCCACTGTGCCCATCAAACGCAGCCACTGTACCCATGAAACGCAGGTACTGTACCAAACGCAGCCACTGTGCCCATGAAACGCAGGTACTGTACCAAACGCAGCCACTGTGCCCATGAAACGCAGATACTGTACCAAACGCAGCCACTGTGCCCATGAAACGCAAGTACTGTACCAAACGCAGCCACTGTACCCATGAAACGCAAGTACTGTACCAAATGCAGCCACTGTGCCCATCAAACGCAGGTACTGTACCAAACGCAGCCACTGTGCCCATCAAACGCAGCCACTGTACCCATGAAACGCAGGTACTGTACCAAAACACAGCCACTGTGCCCATGAAACGCAGCCCTGAACCAAATGCAGCCACTGTGCCTATCAAAGCCAGCCACTGTGCCCATCAAACGCAGCCACTGTACCCATGAAATGCAGGTACTGTACCAAACTCATCCACTGTGCCCATCAAACGCAGCCACTGTACCAAACGCAGCCACTGTGCCCATTAAACGCAGCCACTGTGCCCATCAAACGCAGCCACTGTGCCCATCAAACGCAGCCACTGTACCCATGAAACGCAGGTACTGTACCAAACACAGCCACTGTGCCCATGAAACGC
Source organism: Rana temporaria (assembly GCF_905171775.1). Classification (NCBI taxonomy): domain Eukaryota; kingdom Metazoa; phylum Chordata; class Amphibia; order Anura; family Ranidae; genus Rana; species Rana temporaria. The sequence goes on from NC_053494.1 coordinate 210,644,620, forward strand.
AGCCACTGTGCCCATGAAACGCAGGTACTGTACCAAACGCAGCCACTGTGCCCATGAAACGCAGGTACTGTACCAAACGCAGCCACTGTGCCCATGAAACGCAGATACTGTACCAAACGCAGCCACTGTGCCCATGAAACGCAGGTACTGTACCAAACGCAGCCACTGTACCCATGAAACGCAAGTACTGTACCAAACTTAGCCACTGTACCCATGAAACGCAAGTACTGTACCAAATGCAGCCACTGTGCCCATCAAACGCAGGTACTGTACCAAACGCAGCCACTGTGCCCATCAAACGCAGCCACTGTACCCATGAAACGCAGGTACTGTACCAAAACACAGCCACTGTGCCCATGAAACGCAGCCCTGAACCAAATGCAGCCACTGTGCCTATCAAAGCCAGCCACTGTGCCCATCAAACGCAGCCACTGTACCCATGAAATGCAGGTACTGTACCAAACTCATCCACTGTGCCCATCAAACGCAGCCACTGTACCAAACGCAGCCACTGTGCCCATTAAACGCAGCCACTGTGCCCATTAAACGCAGCCACTGTGCCCATCAAACGCAGCCACTGTGCCCATCAAACGCAGCCACTGTACCCATGAAACGCAGGTACTGTACCAAACACAGCCACTGTGCCCATGAAACGCAGCCACTGTGCCCATGAAACGCAGGTACTGTACCAAACGCAGCCACTGTGCCTATCAAACACAGCCACTGTGCCCATCAAACGCAGCCACTGTGCCCATCAAACGCAGCCACTGTACCCATGAAACGCAGGTACTGTACCAAACACAGCCACTGTGCCCATCAAACGCAGCCCTGAACCAAACACAGCCACTGTGCCTATCAAACAAAGCCACTGTGCCCATCAAATGCAGCCACTGTACCAAACGCAGCCACTGTGCCTATCAAATGCAGCCACTGTACCAAACGCAGCCACTGTGCCCATCAAACAAAGCCACTATACCAAACACAGCCACTGTACCCATGAAACACAGGTACTGTACCAAACACAGCCACTGTGCCCATCAAACGACGCCACTATACCAAACGCGGCCACTGTGCCCATGAAACGCAGCCACTGTGGCTCTAATCAGGTGCTTCCACAAAACACCCCCCTGCCGCTGTAGTTCAGGAGCACGGCGCTCGAAAGGGGGCCGGACTCCTGAATTGGGGGTGTCAGCAGCAACCATAGAGAGATTCATGCGATGCACGAATCTCTCTATGTTGATTAGAGCGTGACAAGAGAGGGGGGGCTTCTGGAAATAAAATCGCTTGATTCCCCCCATCAACACAGTAAGGGGGTCCCGGGGAGCCATCCTGGCAGGGAGAACACACAGCGATTATTGCTAACCACTGGCAATAATGCCATGAAAAATCCAACACGCCGGTTGTACCCACATTTAAAATGTCAGTTTTGCCACGTTTGCGTTTAGAAGCGTTTTTTTTTTTAAATGGACAGAAACGAAAAACGCCTATAAACGCAATGCTGCTAAACGCGGAAATCTTCTGCGTCTGAACCCATTTTTTTTGCTTTTCAAAGAAAGGCTGTTATACGCAACCGCCAAAAAACAGCAATAAACGAGACAGTGGCCCAGATTCAGAGAGCAATTGCGTCTGCGTAACCATAGTTACGCAGCGCAATTGCTTACTTGCGCCGGCGCTTCGAATGCTCCTGATTCAGGAACCTCGATACGCCGACTGCAGCCTAAGATATGACTGGCATAAGGCTCTTACGCCAGTCGTATCGTAGGCTGCATTCTTACCATGGCCGCTAGGGGGCGTTCCCATAGTGGTCAGCGTATAGTATGCAAATTGCATACTAACGCCGATTCACTACCCTACGCGAGCCCTGCGTACGCAGTTTACGTCATTTCCGTTCGTCGGGTTTCGCGTAAGGCTGCCCCTGCTAATAGCAGGGGCAGCCAATGCTACGTATACCCGTCGTTCCTGCGTCGCGAAGTTTAAATTTTACGTCGTTTACGTAAGTGAATCGTGAATGAGGCTGGACCCCATTTACGTTCACTTTGAAGCAAATGACGTCCTTGCGACGTCATTTGCCGCAATGCAAGTCGGGAAAATTTCCAGACGGAGCATGCGCACTACGCTCGGCGCGGGAACGCGCCTAATTTAAATGATCCACGCCCCCTACGGGATCATTTAAATTACGCGCCCTTACGCCGGGCATTTTTGAGGAGCGCCCACGCAAATTACGTGGCTACTGCTTCGTGAATGAAGCGTAGCGCAGATAATTTGCGGGGGCGCAGGGCAAAAACGGGACGCTGCGCCTCCGTAAGAAGTGCGCAGCGGTACCTGAATCTGGCCCAGTGTACACGGTCACATAGGATGACATTGAATGAGTTCAGGGGCAGTTGAAAAAAAGCGTCCAACTGCCTCTGAATGTACGTTTAGCAGCGTCCCCAAATCTCACTGACCGGTTGGTCCCGTTGTCCTGGAACCCCCGACAGTTACACAGGTAGGTCAGCTGTGCTGTTTATCTACCTGTGTGTTAGTGTCCTCAATGCATGAAAGGTTCCTAGGACAGATTCGTGAAAACTGGGTTCAACTTTTTTGGCAAAATAAACCTTTTTATGTTGTTACCTAATAATAGTTTCAGCAAATGTTGCAAGAGGAACTCATTTATCTAATCCTGCAGTGCCCCCTTCTGGTATAAAGGTAGAATGCAAGCTAAGGATTTCTATAACGTTAGTGATTATTGGGGTAGATTCAGGTAGGGGAGCGCAATGAAACGGCGGCGCAGCGTATCGTATTTACGCTAAGCCGCCGTAACATACAGGAGAAAGTGCTGCATTCACGAAGCACTTGCTCCGTAAGTTGCGGCGGCGTAGCGTAAATGGGGCCGGCGTAAGCGTGCGGAATTCAAATGTGGAAGGGGGGGTGTGTTTTATGTAAATGTTTGATGACCTGACGTGATTGACATCCGTCTGTGTACATATCCCAGTGTGCATGGCTTCCAAGTACGGCGCAACAACGTATTGGTTTAGACGTGAACGTAAATTACGTCCAGCCCCATTCACGAACGACTTACGCAAACGACGTAAAAAATTCAAATTTCGAAGCGGGAACGACGTCCATACTTAACATTGCGTGCGCCTCCTAATAGCAGGAACAACCTTACGCCGAAAAAGCCTAACGTAAACGACGTAAATACATTGCGACGGGCGTACGTACGTTTGTGAATCGGCGTATCTAGGAAATTAGCATATTCTACGCCGACAACAACGGAAGCGCCCCTAGTGGCCAAAGTGATATTGCACACAATTCTACGCCGCCGCAATCAAGTTACGTCGGTGGAGGAAGCCTATTTTTACAGCGTAACTGCCTTTGTGAATCGGCGTAACGAAACGGCGACGCAGATTTGAAATTACGGCGGCGTATCTGGAGATACGCCGCCGTAACAGGTACCCGAATCTACCCCAGTATTATTAATTTTAGATCGCGTACACACGATCGGTCAAAACCGATGAAAACGGACTGAAGGTCCCCTTTTATCGGTCCAAACCGATCGTGTGTGGGCCCCATCGGTCAGTTATCCTTCGGTCAAAAAAATGAGAACTTGCTTTAAAATTGAACCAATGGATTCCTAACCGATAGGTCAAAACCGATCGTTAGTATGCAAAAGCATCGGTTAAAAATCCACGCATGCTTAGAATCAAGTCGACGCATGCTTGGAAGCATTGAACTTCGTTTTTTTCAGCACGTCGTTGTGTTTTACGTCACCGCGTTCTGACACGATCGGTTCATTAAACGATGGTGTGTAGGCACATCAGACCATCAGTCAGCTTCATCAGATGGACCGATCGTGTGCACGCGGCCTTAGCCTTCATCCTTGTTTAACCACTTGAGACCCGCGCCATTGACAAAAGACGTCAACAGCGCGGCTCTCAAGTGCCAAGTGGATATCTTTGGACGTCTTTTAAAGTGCATTACCGGCGCGCGCCTCTGGGGGGCGCGCAGCGGGTAAACACTGTCCCGGCGCATCGCTGAAGAGCCGATGCGTGTACCTGGCGGCCGCGATGTCCGCCGGGTACACGCGATCGTCGGTAACACAGCAGGGACGTGGAGTTCTGTGTGTAATGATGGGGTGTAAACACAGAGCTCCACGTGCTGTCAGAGGAGAGGAGACCGATCTGTGTCCCTTGTACATAGGGACACAGCATCGGTCACCTCCCCCAGTCACCCCCCTCCCCCCACACAGTTAGAACACACCCAGGCTACACATTTAACCCCTTCCTCACCCCCTAGTGTTAACCCCTTCCCTGCCAGTCACATTTATACAGTAATTAGTGCATTTTTATAGCACTGATCGCTGTATAAATGTGAATGGTCCCAAAATTGTGTCAAAAGTGTCCGATACGTCCGTCGCAATATCGCAGTCCCAATAAAAATCGCAGATCGCCACCATTACTAGTAAAAAAAAAATATTGAAAAAAAATAATAATTCTGTTCCCCATAGGCGCTATAACTTTGGCGCAAACCAGTCGCTTATTGCGTTTTTTTAACAAAAATACGTCTAAAAATACGTATCGGCCTTAACTGAGAAAAATAATTGTTTTTTTTTTAAAAAATTGGGATATTTTTTATAGCAGCAAGTAAAAAATATATATATTTTTTTTAAATGTCGCTCTTTTTTTGTTTATAGCGCAAAAAATAAATACCGCAGAGGGGATCAAATACCACCAAAATAAAGCTCTATTTGTGGGGAAAAAAGGACGTCAATTTTGTTTGGGAGCCACCTCGCACGACCGCGCAATTGTCAGTTAAAGTGATGAAGTGCCGGAAGCTGAAATTTCGCCTGGGCACGAAGGGGGTTTATGTGCCCAGTAAGCAAGTGGTTAAAGCAGCAAAGTGGGACATACAGACAGTACTCAAGGACTGAAAAGAATATATATATATAAGAATATTCATCATTGTCCATATCAATTTATTTTAAAGTTATTTCACCAGCGCAGATCAACAAGTAAAGCTGCCTACAGTAGGTGCGTTAGGTAATGATCATATTTTTGTTCATTCATTTGTCTCTACCTACATCAGATACACAATGGGGTAGATTCAGAAAGAAGTTACGCTGGCGTATCTATTGATACGCCGCGTAACTTCTAGGATGCTCCGGCGCATCTTTTTTCTGTATTTAGAAACCAAGATACGCCGGAATTTGGCTAAGATCCGACTGGCGTAAGTCTCTTACGCCGTCGTATCTTAGTTGCATATTTACGCTGGCCGCTAGGTGGCGCTTTCGATGATTTACACAAGGAATATGCAAATTAGGTAGATACGTCGTTTGAGAAACGTACGTCCGCCCGGCGCATTTTTTTACGTCGTTTACGTTAGGCTTTTCCGGCGTAAAGTTACCCTTGCTATATGAGGCGTATCCTATGTTAAGTGTGGACGTCGGGCCACGTCGAATTTTTCGTCGATGACGTCGTTTGCGTAAGTCGTTCGCGAATAGGGCTTTGCGTAATTGCATTGGCTTTTTGCGGGTTAATTTGGAGCATGCGCACTGGGTTAAGTTCACGGACGGCGCATGCGCCGTTAGTCAAAAACGTCATTTACGTGGGGTCATGTTTTATTTGCATAAAACACGCCCACCTCTTCACAATTTGATTTAGGCGCGCTTACCCCGGCAGATTTACGCTACACCGCCGTAACGTAGGGAGCAGGTTCTTGGTGAATACAGAACCTGCATCACTAAGGTACGGCGGCGTAGCGTATCTGAGATACGCTACGCCCGCACAAAGTTACGCGGGCTATCTGAATCTAGCCCAATGTTGATTCAATATCCACTTGAAGGCCTTTTTTGGCACCTTTTGTTTACAAGTTTAAATCAGTATTTTTTTGTTTGAAAATGACTTATAACCCCCAAACATTTTATATATATACACAGTCCTGATCCAAAGTTTAAGACCACTTAAAAAATGGCAAAAAATCTTATTTTACATTGTTGGATCTTAACCAGGTTCCAAGCAGAGCTTCAACATGCAACAAGAAGAAATGAGAGTGAGACAAAACTTTTTTTGAGCATTCAATTAATTGAAAATGTGAAAAAAGGGGAAAATACTGCGCTAATCTAAAAATATAAAGTGAGCAGCCACACAAGCAATATGACAAAAATTGAAATAGAAACAGTGAAAAAATATGCAGCGCTAAAAATTCTTGTAAAGAGCAAATTATGCATCAATGTGATGAGAACACAGTGACCTGTAAATAAGTGTCCATTTAAAACAACCAACGCAAAAGAAAACACAGAAGAAAAGTCCATCAATAGGGGGTGTATGACCACATCCTCATCATTGGAAAAAAAATTCTGCACGGTAAAATCAGAAGTAGATGGAATACTCTTACCAGATGACGTGGATCTGCTTGTCAGCGACAACAGATCATAAAGGCATGTAAGGACTCCACTCGGCTCTGCTCGGCTGGATGATGGCACAGTAGTAGACTCACCACGGGGTATCCTGCTGGATGGCTGTGAGCCTGGACTGGAACCTCACCGTAGGTGTACTTGCTCCAACTCCAATTTGTGAACAGGAACAGAGGGTCTGCTTATTTATACGCCAACTGGTGATGTGAACAGTGGTGTCCACTGATGCAAGGTGCACACTGGTATGGAGTTTGAAAAAACTTTGCATCCAAGCAAGTCATGCAGGGAAGAGAAAGAAAACAATGCTCCGGATGGTGCAGGTAAAAGAGGGTAGGTTTTATTGTAATAAAACCAACAACATAAAAGTGATCACTTTAGTATAAAAAGAAAGTAAAAGCAATATGGGGTGCAGGTATAGCAAGCCCGACGCGTTTCGTCCAAGTGGACTTCAACTGGGGCATCTACCTTCACCCCCATATTGCCACATATATATAATAAAAATGCTTAGTCAAACTGAGTGGGCGGACCAATCAGGCAAGCTCAGTAATTAGCCAATCGGATCAGGCGATACTCCTGACCCGAATGGTTACCAATCATCAATCAGTTTTTAAAGACAGGAAATGGATAAACAGAACCTTATCACAAAACATAAAATTACAGAAAAAGAAACAGATATTCCACCATTCCTATTGTGTAACCTATATTGGACTCATATTGATAGTTTATAAAAAATAAGCCAGAGGGAAGGGGGGGTGGAAAGTGGGGAGGGATGTTGACCACCTGTATCAAGGCTGTACTCAGTGCTCGCCACCTTTGTGTTGAATCCACATATGTTAAATCTTCATGTAGAGCCAGACTGGCCTGCAGCGATGCAGGAAGCATTCACAAATGTGCTGTCTGGGGACACAAGCCAGTGCGCCGCTCGATCCTCCTTGCAGCGCTAGCCTGGCGTCCCCAGACGTCCAGGAACCACCCTGGAACGCAACGCCCTTGTGCGAATCACGCCGCGCGTGACGTCATCGCGCGACGTGACAGCACATGGCGCTTGGTGGCCAATAGGAGCGCGGCTCGTCCGGCGTGTGGATCTAGCTCCAAGACGTCCGGCGTGTGGATCTAGCTCCAAGACGCCGCACAACCGTGCCCATCGAGGCTAAGTCTTGTCTGAATGCACTGGCAACACTGCCAGGCAATAAACAAACCAAAACGGAGGAAATAAAAAATAGGAAATTTGAGGCTCATACATATGGCCAATGGAATGATCATCCCTGTGTGCTCCTGACATGAAGCATACACGGGGAGTGAAAAAAGGGGGAATGTCGCCCTCAAGGGGGGAAAAAAGGGCAGCGCAACACCGGGACACCTTACACATAAAAAATGTGTCTTTAAATGCAGTTGAAGTCCACTTGGACGAAACGCGTCGGGCTTGCTATACCTGCACCCCATATTGCTTTTACTTTCTTTTTATACTAAAGTGATCACTTTTATGTTGTTGGTTTTATTACAATAAAACCTACCCTCTTTTACCTGCACCATCCGGAGCATTGTTTTCTTTCTCTTCCCTGCATGACTTGCTTGGATGCAAAGTTTTTTCAAACTCCATACCAGTGTGCACCTTGCATCAGTGGACACCACTGTTCACATCACCAGTTGGCGTTCAAATAAGCGGACCCTCTGTTCCTGTTCACGAATTGGAGTTGGAGCAAGTACACCTACGGTGAGGTTCCAGTCCAGGCTCACAGCCATCCAGCAGGATACCCCGTGGTGAGTCTACTACTGTGCCATCATCCAGCCGAGCAGAGCCGAGTGGAGTCCTTACATGCCTTTATGATCTGTTGTCGCTGACAAGCAGATCCACGTCATCTGGTAAGAGTATTCCATCTACTTCTGATTTTACCGTGCAGAAAAATTTTTCCAATGATGAGGATGTGGTCATACACCCCCTATTGATGGACTTTTCTTCTGTGTTTTCTTTTGCGTTGGTTGTTTTAAATGGACACTTATTTACAGGTCACTGTGTTCTCATCACATTGATGCATAATTTGCTCTTTACAAGAATTTTTAGCGCTGCATATTTTTTCACAATTAATTGAAAACAACGAATAAACTGAAACCGGCTGTTTTTCAGCTGATCAAAAGTTTAGGACCACATGCCTTTAAAAGGCCAAATCTGTGCAAAGTGGTCTTAAACTTTTGATCAGGACTGTGTATTACAGTTTTTCTCCATTGTTTTGGCTCATTTCTTGAAACAGAACATGGACAAATCTCCAAACCTCAAAACAACATGGACAAATCTCCAAACCACTTCGCATTTGTTCACAACTGAATGGCATTTCTCATTCATTTCATCAAATTGCAAATGTTTCAGTACATGTCTCACTGTCTCAGTACATTTTTCAAATGATTTAGTACAAGTAGCCTACATTTAGCACAATTTCCAATTGAATAAATCTTGTTGATCTAAACTGATTGTCATTTCTTCAGTCTTATGGTCGTTCTCTCCAAAACGTGTCAGCGTCATTTCATTGTTTAAGTCATCACATGCACAATAGTCTGTTCAATTGTCAAAATTATTCAGGAACATAATACCATGAATACCATATATGAATCTCTTGGAACATTTGATAAAATTATTACAGCAATTGACAGTCGGGTGCAACTAGAACTTGACTAACGAAGGAGGAGTTGAAGTTGGTCTCAGATGACCAATCAAACAGTATGTTTAGTTACTGTACCTGACAGGTGCTGTCCATGATTGTGAATGCTGTCAAACATGTATATATAGAGCTTGACCATGCAGGACCAGTACAATTTCTGAACATGGAGTCACCTGGCCAAGTAAATGAACAATGGCAACTGTCTGCTCGAGGAAGAAGAAGAGGAGGAGGAGGAGTAAGGTTGTGTGGTGGTGGAATAGGGGGAAGAGGCCGAGGAGCACGAAGACACCATGCTGTCCCTGATGAAATTCGGGCCACAATTATAGACCATGTCATCAACCATGGCCTCACAATCAATGATGGAATTATATAATGTATAGGACAGGACACTGTGCATAGAGCAACAAATATGTTTATTCATTTACATATTCATTTAGTGTGTGTGATAGGCCTACAGTATAACAGTATCTTACCTCAGTGGGATGTTACGTATGATACTAACAATGACAAGAAAAATATTGTAGATGTAGCGCCTGTGTACTTCCAAGTACCGGTGCTATTACTGTAAAAGTTAAGGGATAATCAGAGTGTAGTTGACTCTGATTCTGATTGCAATTTTACAAAGGGTCTCTGTTTCAGCTGGGCTGTGCTGCGGGTCCATTCTGTGGTTGCTGGGGTGTCATACCACCCCGGGGCGACAGTGGAGTCCAGGCTGGGGTGCCTCTTGCCAGCAGCCAATCGGGAGGGAGTTTCTCTCGCGGGGCATGCTGGGGGAGGGTACTTCTGGAGCAGACGCCATTGAGGCGGGGTTCTTTTCCTGAGGTGGCACCCACCTTTAGGGTGACCACACATCACGGCCCCCGGGCAAGATGGCCTACCAGACAGGGGTGCGCGTGCCACGCGGTGTTCCTGGTTCCGGGACCATGTTGGCCCTGAAAATTTAAAGCTGTGGCGGGGGCCCCAGTATTCGACTGGGTCCCAAATTCTTAGAATAACATGTACCCCAGGTTTGGAACCACTGTTATACTGGCCAGTAGTATATTGAACTTGTGGAACATAGAACATTCCTATGTAGCTGTCTGTAACTCTAGTGTATGACTCTTCTGTATGACTGATTTGATGTTTTCTTTTTTTACTATATTGTAGAGAATTATGGCACTGGAAGGAAACGAGACCTCTCACATACCCGTGTATGTGGATGAGGCTGGCTTCAACCTGGCCAAGGGCCAAAGACGTGGCCATAATTTTATTGGCCACCGGGCCACGGTGGATGTCCCAGGCCAGCGAGGGGGCAATATAACTATGTGTGCTGCCATTTCTGAGAATGGTGTGGCCACTCACATCCCCAGTCTTGGCCCATACAATACACAGAAGCTCCTCATCTTCTTGGACCACCTTCATTTGGATTTGATCCCTGAAAATGAGAGAGGTCTCATAGGGCCTCACCTACCACAAAATATAATTGTATGGGGCAATGTGAATTTTCACCATGGCCCGCTTATCAGGGCCTGGTTCACTGCTCATCCAAGGATGGATATGGTGTTCCTACCACCTTACTCTCCTTTCCTCAATACTATTGAGGAGTTTTTCTCCGCTTGGAGGTGGAGAGTGTATGAGCATCGGGCTCAAGATCAGAGGTCCCTGATCCATACAATGGACCCTGCCTGTGAGGATATTACAGGAAATCAGTGTAGGGGATGGTTGCAACATGAATGCCGTTTCTTCCCTCGTTGCATCGCAAGGGAGAATATACGCTGTGATGTTGATGAAAATCTGTGGCCAGACAGACAGTAGTGTGTGGATGGGCAGGAGGGTGAGGACGGTGGACAGGAGAGGGAGGGTGAGGACAGTGCCCAGGAGAGGGAGGGTGAGGACGGTGGACAGGAGAGGGAGGGTGAGGACAGCGACCAGTGAAGAGATGTTACAGTAGTTGTAAAACTCCAGCTTTATTTACAGCATTGTAGGCTACATGTAATTTTCCTTGTTTCATGTTTGTGCATTTATATTTCCGTATATATTATGCTGTATACATTTTCTTTTTACTCTGAAGTATGGAAGTTACCGTATTTATCGCGGTATAACGCGCTCCCGCGTATACCGTTAACCCCTAAAGTTGCCCCAAATCCTTTTTTTTACTTACAGTTTTGGTGTCTTGCGCGGCGTCCATCGGCGGCCTCGTCGGGTCCGGCATCCGTCTGCGGCTTCGGGTGTCCTCTTCGTCAGGTCCGGTGTCCTTCTGTGGCTTCGGGTGTCCTCTTCGTCGGGTCCGGCATCCTTCTGCGGCATCCTCGCGTCCTCCCCGCTCGTTTCCCGCGCCGAGTTTGAATACTGCGCCGACATATACCGAGCGCAGTACACTCGTGTATCGTCGGGCAGGCTCGGCAACTCTCGCGCTGACGTCCTGTACACTCAGAACGTCAGCGCGAGAGGCGCCAAGACTGCCCAAAGATACACGAGTGTACTGCGCTCGGTATATGCCGGCGCAGTATTCAAACTCGTGGCGGGAAAGTGGGTATCGGCGTATACCGCGCACCCACAATTTTGCCCTGATTTTTAGGGCAAAATAGTGCGCGGTATACGCCGATAAATACGGTACTTTGTGTGTGAATGATAATGGTTACAATACTGTAAAGTAATTTTTCCTTGGCAGTATGAGTGCAATGTGTGATGTCAATCCTTGGAGGCGACCCTTCCCCCAATTTTTTTATTTTTTTTCAGTTTTATACACAATTGTATTCAGTTAGATATTTCAATGGTCCTCTGCCATAGAGACAAAACATCTAAACATTTTGACTTGCAGTGCTTACACAATGCCAAAGGGATGAAGCATTTTGGGGGCACTGACTATTTAACCACTTGCTTACTGGGCACATATACCCCCCTCCTGCCCAGGTGAAATTTCAGCTTTCGGCACTGCATCGCTTTAACTAACAATTGCACGGTCGTGCGACGTGGCTCCCAAACAAAATTGACGTCCTTTTTTCCCCACAAGTAGAGCTTTCTTTTGGTGGTATTTAATCGCCTGTGCGGTTTTTATTTTTTGCGCTATAAACAAAAAAGTGAGACAATTTTGAAAAAAATACAATATTTTTTACTTCTTGCTATAATAAATATCCCAATTTAAAAAAAAAAAACATTTTTTTTTCTCAGTTTAGGCCGATACGTATTCTTCTACATATTTTTGGTAAAAAAAAAAAAAAAAAATCGCAATAAGCGACTGGTTTGCGCAAAAGTTATAGCGCTTACAAAATAGGGGACAGAATTATTTTTTTTTAATTATTTTTTTTTACTAGAAATGGCGGCGATCTGCGATTTTTAATGGGACTGCGACGTTATGGCGGACACATCGGACACATTTTTGGCGCCATTCACATTTATACTGCGATCAGTGCTATAAATATGCACTAATTACAGTATAAATGTGACTGGCATTGAAGGGGTTAACACTAGGGGGTGAGGAAGGGGTTAAATGTATCCCTGCTTAGTGTTCTAACTGTAGGTGGGGGGGGGGGTGACCGATCTGTGTCCCTATGTACAAGAGACACAGATCCGTCTCCTCTCCAGAGACAGCACCGCTGTCTCTGTGTAAAACGGCAATGAGAGATGATCTCATATGTTTACATATGAGATCCTCTCTCATTGGCCGCACAGATCGCCTCGCGAACGGCCACTCTGATTGGCCGTTCGCGGCGATCTGTAATTGGCTGTGTCCGAGGGACACGGCCAACACAGATTTTCCCCGCAGCGCGCTCTGGAGCGCGCGCGGGGACCGCCCTAAGGGGCGGACGTCAATTGACGGCAGTTTGGAGATTGGGATCCGCACTGTAGCCGTCAATTGACGGCAGGCGGATCCCAAGTGGTTAAATGAGAAAGAAATTTAGTTTTGACACATGAGTGAACTGTTTTGGCAAAGATATGAATTTTTGAAGGTGAACCATGGTGTTGTGCCGAACCATCCGGGTTATTTTGGAAAAAGTACCAAGAGAGCTGAGAACGTCCGGTCTGTATCAAGAAATGAGCCAAAGCAGTTGAGAAGAATATTTGCCATTTTGAAGGCACTGACTCTTTATATGGGAAATGAATACGGTTTTGAAGCAAGAGTGAACAGTTTTGGGAGAGATATGAGCTTTTGCACGTGAGTTATAGTGTTGTGCTGAACTGTAAGACTGTTTTGCCAAATGATCTTAGAGTTTTGAGAATGTCATTTCTGTTTCAAGAAATGAGCCAAACCAATAGAGAAAAACTGTAATATATATATATATATATATATATATATATATATATATATACATATACACAGTGCCTTGCGAAAGTATTCGGCCCCCTTGAACTTTGCGACCTTTTGCCACATTTCAGGCTTCAAACATAAAGATATAAAACTGTAATTTTTTTTTGAAGAATCAACAAGTGGGACACAATCATGAAGTGGAACGAAATTTATTGGATATTTCAAACTTTTTTAACAAATAAGTCTCCGTATAAATGCACCTGCACTGTGATAGTCTCAGGCCCCGTACACACAACCAAACATGTATGCTGAAACTGGTCCGCGGGCCAGTTTCAGCATACATGTTCGGTCGTGTGTGGGCGCGAGCGGGCCGAAATTCCAGCAAACATTTGCCCGCCGGGCCTTTTCCCAGCGGGCAAATATTCCTGGACGTGTTTTAAAACCGTCCGCTGGAATCCTGCCCGCTCGGACATGTACAGTCGTCAGTACAGACCTACCGTACATGTCCAGGCGCCCGCCGTCCCTCGCATGCTTCGAATGACTTTGACGCATGCGTGGAAGCCTTTAAATGGCAGGCCCGCCCACGTCTCCGCGTCATCGCCGCGGCAACGACGCGGACACGCCCCGCGTATTGTTTACGCGCGGACTTCTGTACGATGGTGTGTACAACCATCGTACAGAAGCCCTCTGGCAGACATGTACGGTGAAAACGGTCTGACGGACCGCTTTCACCGTACATGTTTGTTCGTGTGTACCCGGCCTCAGAGGTCCGTTTAAAGCGCAGAGAGTATCATGAAGAACAAGGAACACACCAGGCAGGTCAGAGATACTGTTGTGGAGAAGTTTAAAGCCGGATTTGGATACAAAAAGATTTCCCAAGCTTTAAACATCCCAAGGAGCACTGTGCAAGAGATAATATTGAAATGGAAGGAGTATCAGACCACTGCAAATCTACGAAGACCTGGCCGTCCCTCTGAACTTTCAGCTCATACAAGGAGAAGACTGATCAGAGATGCAGCCAGGAGGCCCATGATCACTCTGGATGAACTGCAGAGATCTACAGCTGAGGTGGGAGACTCTGTCCATAGGACAACAATCAGTCCCTGTATACTGCACAAATCTGGCCTTTATGGAAGAGTGGCAAGTAGAAAGCCATTTCTTAAAGATATCCATAAAAAGTGTCGTTTAAAGTTTGCCACAAGCCACCTGGGAGACACACCAAACATGTGGAAGAAGGTGCTCTGGTCAGATGAAACCAAAATTTAACTTTTTGGCAACAATGCAAAACGTTATGTTTGGCGCAAAAGCAACACAGCTCATCACCCTGAACACACCATCCCCACTGTGAAACATGGTGGTGGCAGCATCATGGTTTGGGCCTGCTTTTCTTCAGCAGGGACAGGGAAGATGGTTAAAATTGATGGAAGATGGATGGAGCCAAATACAGGACCATTCTGGAAGAAAACCTGATGGAGTCTGCAAAAGACCTGAGACTGGGACGGAGATTTGTCTTCCAACAAGACAATGATCCAAAACATAAAGCAAAATCTACAATGGAATGGTTCACAAATAAACATATCCAGGTGTTAGAATGGCCAAGTCAAAGTCCAGACCTGAATCCAATCGAGAATCTGTGGAAAGAACTGAAAACTGCTGTTCACAAACGCTCTCCATCCAACCTCACTGAGCTCGAGCGGTTTTGCAAGGAGGAATGGGCAAAAATGTCAAACTCTCGATGTGCAAAACTGATAGAGACATACCCCAAGCGACTTACAGCTGTAATCGCAGCAAAAGGTGGCGCTACAAAGTATTAACTTAAGGGGGCGGAATCATTTTGCACGCCCAATTTTTCAGTTTTTTATTTGTTAAAAAAGTTTGAACTATCCAATAAATTTCGTTCCACTTCATGATTGTGTCCCACTTGTTGTTGATCCTTCAAAAAAAAAATTACAGTTTTATATCTTTATGTTTGAAGCCTGAAATGTGGCAAAAGGTCGCAAAGTTCAAGGGGGCCGAATACTTTCGCAAGGCACTGTATATATATTATATTATTGCATTGTCAATAATTAAAAACTGTGTGCCGCTTGGATTGTGATCGTGGCATTCTCTATAGTGTCTTGATACTGTATGTTTAGTACACCCACCGATAATTTTAGTCACATGCTCACCTACCCGTACGGAAAAGGTCCGTATAGTATGGCCGACATATTGTTTTCCGCACGGACAGGTGATAAGATACACAATGTGCGTAGTTGCACATGTGCAAAAATGACACGGCCTGTGTTACTAGACCGAAATTCTAGAGACTTGAGCCTTCCATTTGTGTTGTATTGACACTACACTACACTTTTTACAGGGAAAGTAGCCTTTCATGTCCTGGAAAAATACAGGGCGAACTGGGGGATCAACAACATTAGGAGCAAGGCTATTCCTCAATGTTGGTGCTCCCTTAAAAATAACTTTGGCCCGTTCAGGTAGATTGGGTCCGAGGACCTTATCATTCCTGAGTATGTTCCAATGTTTGTCAATAATGGTTTTTACATCTCTATGTTGGTTAGAGTATGAAGTAACCATGGAGAATTTGAAAGATTCATCCCGCTCTCGTGGGGCTCTATCTGTCAAAAGAGAGCCACACTCAACCAATGCCACTTTTTGTAACTCTAAGGCCGAGTACTCACGACGAGCAGACATGTCTGATGAAACCGGTCCGCGGACCGTTTTCATCGGACATGTCTGCCCGGGGACATCTGTTCGATGGCTGTACACACCATCGAACAGAGGTCCGCGTGTAAACAATACGCGGGGCGTGTCCGCGGTGTCGCCGCGACAATGACGTGGCGACGTGGGCGGCCTGCCTTTAAAATGCTTCCACGCATGCGTCGAAGTCATTCGACGCATGCGAGGGATGGCGGGCGGCAGGACATGTACGGTAGGTCTGTACAGACGACCGTACATGTCGGGGGGACAGGTTTCCAGCGGACTGTTTTAAAGCAAGTCCAGGAAACAGTTGTCCGCTGGAAACCTGTCCGATCCGCCCGAAAATGGTCCGCTCAGGCCTACACACGGCCAAACATGTCTGCTGAAACTGGTCTGCGGACCAGTTTCAGCAGACATGTTTGGTCGTGAGTACGGGGCCTATGTCAACAGATGTTACGTCATACCCTTTTTGCCTGTGAAAGATAAATATCATCGTTAGTACAATTCCTGCGCAGACGCAGAAACTGACTACGAGGGACTGAGTTAAAGCGGTGGTTCACCCTCATTACCAACATTTTAACATTTTTTAGCCCTGTACTCACTGTGCAATCGTATAGATAAGATTCCGACTCCCCACGGGGAATGGGCGTTCCTATCCAGAGGGAGGATGATTGACGGCCGGCTATGGCACGTCACGCTCCCCGAAGATAGCCGGAGTAGGTCTCGGCTCTTCACGGCGCCTGCGCACAGACTATGCGCAGGCGCCGTGAAGCGCCAAGTCCTATTTCGGCTATTTCCGGAGAAGCGTGACGCGCCATAGCCGGCCGTCAATCATGCTCCCTCTGGATAGGAAAGCCCATTCCCTGCGGGGAGTCAGAATCTTATCTATACGATTGCACAGTGAGTACGGGGCTAAAAAAATAAATACAGGCATACTGTAGCTCGCGCTACTATGCCTAATTTAATGCTAGAAAAAAAAATGGTTTTATTAGGGTGAACCCCCTCTTTAAGCCAGGATTTAAGATGACAACTGTCAGTAGGAATAAAACTATTCCTATCCGTGGCTTTAAAGTGTGTCTGAAATTTGAACTGCCGGGACTCAAGTTCAATCTCCAGATCCAAAAAGTTGACCTTAATGCAATCAAAAGTAAATGAGATGCCACGTTCATTAGTATTTAAAAAGGAGAAATACTCACCTAAAGACTCGCATGGGCCGTCCCATAGGAGGAGGACGTCGTCTATATATCTAGCCCATAGGACTAGGGAGGGATGCCTATCACGATAGACGACGTCCTCCTCCCACTTGGCCATAAAAAGGTTGGCGAGACTGGGGGCAAACTTGGCCCCCATGGCAACGCCACGTTTCTGAGGGAAAAATTTCTGGTCGAACCAGAAAAAATTATGAGTGATTGCAAATTCCAATAAATCAATAATGAAAGATTTTTGCACATCAGTAATGGAATGCCCACGACTCAAAAAGTGGGTCACAGCCTCAACCCCAAGGCGTTGAGGGATGCAGGTGTACAACGATGCCACGTCTGCAGTGGCAAGCAGATAATCTCCCTTTATATCAATACCCTCTAAGAGTTTAATCGTAGAAGTGGTATCCTTATGATATGATGGGGTTGATTTAACCAAAGGTTGTAAATAAAAATCGATATAACGACCAATTCTAGAAGTGATCGAATGGATCCCACTTACAATGGGTCTTCCTGGGGGGTTCAATGGATCCTTGTGAATCTTCGGTACATGGTAAATGGTTGGAATTCTAGGGGCAATCGGCACTAAATAGGCCTTTTTCTTTTTGTTCAAAATAAATGAACTAAAACCTTTAGATACTAAATTATCCAGTTCCTTCTTAAAGGCATTAGTAGGGTTATTGGGAAGTATTTGATAGGTCTCTGAATCACCTAGAATGTGATTCATTTCAATGATGTAATCAGATTTGTCCATAATGACGATCCCACCCCCCTTACCTGCTGGGCGCACGATAAGGTCTTTGCGATTACATAGAGATGGAAATCCTTCTCTAGGTATGGGGTGGTTGTAAAACTTCTTAATTGGCAAGGATTCAAGGTCCTTGAGAACCAGATCTTTAAACACATTAACGGAAGAAGATACAGGAACTGAGGGGTTGAACAATGAGGGGTCAGAAAGTCCCGAATGTACAGTTCCGTAAGTTGCAGCTCGCTCCATAAAGGGCGATGTATTCGAAATGAAACGTCGTTGGATATGAATTTTTCGTACGAACTTGTGGACATCAATGAAGGTATCAAATTTGCTCAGTTTATTAGGAGGGGCAAATTTGAGACCCTTGTCCAAAACAATAAGTTCGTCACCTGTAAGTTCCTTACCGCTGAGATTAAATAATCCTTGACCCATCAAACTTTTCTCTTTTTTCCTCTGGCGTCTCCTACCTCCCCTGTTACCTCTTTTGGGTCCGAAGGCCTTTTTTGGCCTCGCCCGCCCCAATGAAAATCCTTACTGGGATGGCTATCCGGACCATGATATTTATAGTTCGAATGTGGCCGTGGATAGTTTGATGGGCCATCACGGATATCTTGTAGAGGTAAAAACCTATTATTGGTGTAGACAGGGGGATGATTATAGGGATACAACAACAATGCACTAGCTTAAAGGAACCGATTTAGAAAATAAAAAAACAAACCTTTACAACCCCTTTAAGACATTTTTCATTCAAGCCACACTCTCACTTCACTTTTTAACGTTTATTATAAAATAAAGAGAGAAGACACAATTCCAAGCAAAAGTATATTTTATATGATGTTATCACTGACAAAGCCATACAATAATATGCAAAGAATTACAGACATCTGTACAAACAGAAAAGTGGAAGCAAAAAGGGTCTAATATTCTATTCAACATAAGCCAAAAAAGGCACATATATTTTGTACAAGTGATAACAATAAGAGGACATGGATACAAAATATAAAGTATATTTCCATCTATATAAATACAGAGAGGGGGTATTCTCTTCCTTTTTTATTTTTTTATTTTTATTTGCATAATTTTAGCTTTTTTTTTTACATTTTTTTCTTTTTTTTTTTTCAACAGTTTTGGTTATTGGTTGCTGTTGATAGGTTGTGAGGCAAAATATATATAAAGTGTGTTAAGAATCCCGGCTTCCACAAGAACGGAAAGCGGTACTAGTCCATTAAGGCGTAAAGTCTTTTTGCAAGTGGCAAGGTCTTAGCGAATGTTTGGTGCAGCAGCGAGGTCTTACCCTGTGGCTTGGTAGAGGGACCATTGAAACCAATGGCTCTTTTACCAATCACGAGAGTTGACGACCAATGACGTGACGATGTGGCTAGGTATAGAGGGGACATAAAAAAAGGAAGGCGATGGGTGTTTTTTTTTTTTTTTAGTGGCTTGCAGCAAGTGTGAGTGGCTAGTAAGGTGTGGAGTATATGTAGGGTAACTCAGAATTGCTTACTACAGGATGGGAGAAGATGTCCTACTCTTCTACGTTCCACCTCCCCATCAAGATCGCTCAATATGTATGATGTCTGAGACTTTATTGCAAAAGTTATCTAAAGCATTCTTACTTAGAAATCACAATCTTAAATTTTCATACCTGAGAGTCCTAGGAAACAAGAGAAGTTGGCAATGGTCAAACGTCTGTTGGTATAACCAACTGCCACGAGTTGCATTTCCTGGAATTATCTAAACATTGGCTGGCTAGAGCTCAAGATTAACCCAAGTCAACATTTTCAGGTCTGGCATGGAGAATGACATTTGAACCTAAAGAGCCTAGACCAGTGAGGGCAAACCTTGGCACCCCAGATGTTTTGGAACTGAATTTCCCATGATTCTCGTGCACTTTGCAGTGTAGTTGAGGATCATGGGAAATGTAGTTCCAAAACATCTGGGGTACCAAAGTTCGCCATCACTGACCTAGAGCTTTCTGTTTTCTTAATCTAAAGACCAAAAGTCCGCCTACTCTACCGAAACTCACTTGGTCTTCAGAATTGGACATCTGTTGACTCTAAAAGGCCTACAGTTGACTACAAAATCATAGCAAGGACACAATTTCCAACTCCGGTTATGTGGTTGTATGAATTTAATGGTCTAAAGGTCACTTGGTGTATATGATATAAACACCCATCTTGTGTGCGAAAAGTCTGTTAGCAATACTTACACCATGACCTATACATCCTTTGGACTTTTTTTATGATACAAAAGACCATGTACATCGAGATGCAGACTTCTTGTTGATTTAGGAGCCTAAAGCAGTAGCAACACCACATCTCCAGCAAAAGAACGCTTAAGGCAATGTACGGCAACATGGCTTCTCAAGAAAGAAGTGTCTTTGGTTATTGTCTTTCTATATTACAAGGTTTGTGTGTCCAGTGTCGAGCA
The DNA here is from genome assembly GCF_905171775.1 of Rana temporaria. Lineage (NCBI taxonomy): Eukaryota > Metazoa > Chordata > Amphibia > Anura > Ranidae > Rana > Rana temporaria. The sequence goes on from NC_053494.1 coordinate 210,664,970, forward strand.
AGCTATACAGCAACGTGGCTTCTCTGTTGCTGGGAGGACCTACTTGTTTCAACTCTTACTGAGTTGTGAGAAGATCTCCCAACTAAGGCCACGATCCTTGCTGGCAAGTGCGTAAGTGGTTCCAACTGCCCCCCTCTCCCGTAAAATACTCTGTCCATGTGTGAGTTCACATGCATGTGTAAGAAAAGTGCTGTCACTTAAACATCATATATATATAGGTAAGGACACAGTGATGCTATAGGCTATGTTTTCATTCCGCACTCATAGAAAAATAAAGTCAGGTTCATTAATCCACATTCATGGCCACTGAAGGAGGAAAAAAGATGACGATCTCAAGGTTGGTGGAGTTCATTTGGCCAAAAGGTCCGTCTTGGTGGGTTGGCACCCCAGACTAGAAAAGAAGAAACCATTTCCGCACTCTAATCTGCTTCTTTTTTTTTTACAGATTATAGGAAGAGGAATGGAAAGAACCAAGTTTACTTCTCAAACTTTTAAACAAGGCTTTTGACCAACTCTGGCCCCATATCTGTTGAAGAGCTGAACGTCCCAGCATTCCATACCTACTGCTGGACATGCCATGACTCACGATTCTTAACAAGATGGCATGCCGTAATTTGAACTCCAGGCAAACAGCTTCATACCCAGGTGAAATACATACAGAATACATGTGAGTTGTATTATCTGCCAAAAGTATCTGCAGTTCTGTCCACCCAGGACTGAGATTGACACAGCTAGGTCACATTCCCACCCCCTGCCTGTGATTGCATAGTAAAGGAGTAGCAGTATTCCTGGCAAGGTCATCTCTCTGCTCTCTCTCCCCCTCATCAGTATGCTCCTTGTCATCCCTTCCCTCTAGCAATTTGAGAGCCCAGCTTTGAGAGTTCAGCTTTAGACTTCCTTTTAGCTGCTTTCATTTGAGTGGCCATCTTGTCACTTACAATCCACCAACCATAATAGAATAGTTCTCAAGCTCCCTCTTAGCTAGAATAGCTTCCCCTAAATATAAGTCATGTTAATTATAATATAAATCCTCAATGTCTATAGAATGGGAATGATGTATCACAGGAACGGTGAAATACAAAACAATTGCTTATGGATACAGGCTCCGCCGTTAAAAGGTTTTTTTTCCAAAAGTCCATTGACTTCTACATACAGTGGAACCTCGGATTGTGAGTTACGCGGTTAACGAGCGTTTCGCAATATGAGCACTGTATTTAAAAAAACCTGACTCGGTTTGCGAATGTGTTGTCTCGCAAAACTAGCGGGATTCAAACCAATCCTGAGGTGGGGGGGGCGCCAGAGCCGAGCAAAGCCGAGCGGTGCCGCTCAGAAATGCTTGGAAAATCACAGAAATACTCAGTTCCTGAGCCTTTCCGAGTTCAGCCAAGGTGTCCTCAGCCCTTTCCGAGTGTTTACGAGGCTCCCTGTCGCCCTCCGCCTCTGGCCGCAAGCGGTATTGCATGCCATTGGAGTCAATGCGGAACGAATTATGTTTGTTTCTATTGACTTCAATGGGGAAACTCGCTTTAATATGCGAGTGCTTTGGATTACGAGCGTTCTCCTGGAACGGATTATGCTCGTAATCCAAGGTTCCACTGTACTATACTGAAACCATTGCTTTGCCTTTGTAGTTTTATAAAGAGCTGCTGGAATTTCCTTCAACAAGCAGCACTCAAGAGAACATGGCTCAAACACAAGGAGGAAGACCTAAGGAACCAGGCACTAACCATCGCTGTGGCCAGAAATACTGCCACCGATGGCCAAAGGTAGAGGCATTATTGTGAACACCTAGTGGGATCCATTGGCAAAGGCCAGTTATAGGTTGGGTGGTTGCCATTTGTTTGTACTGTGGATTCTTTTGCCACCTACCAAGGACAACCTTCTCCCCAATCACCAGCTAAGGATTAAAGAAGAAGAGTGGTTGAGTTTCGGCATTTCTAGAACTTGTGCTCTAGATACTACTGTATCCAGTGCAGACAGCTCAATCATCGACAAGGATAACAAAACATCACTTGTATAGTAAGAGATTCAATGACTTAGGTACTAATAAAATTACAATGATGGGAATTTTTACACCTCTGCTATAAACAGAACATGAAATTTGGATAACACAGAGGTCTTATGGTCTCCAGCCATTCCACCACCATGACCATGTTGTGATCTTTGGTGCTCTTCGAACCTTGGAACCTTACTTTTTCTGTGGCTCCAAGTTTGAAATAAGTACCAGAGCTGCATTAGCTACAGTACCTACCATAGTCCTACTAGGGTCCAGTTGGGATTTTAAGACCCATGCACAAATAGGAAGGGCAAATTTGGACCTAACAGTATGTCTTCGAAAACATGGGACTACCCAGAGGTATTCTGGCCAGGATTCAAACCAAGGATCCAAAGGCAGAAGGGCTAAACACTGAGCCACAGTGCTGCCCCCTAGAGGGTCTTTGAAATAATAATTAAAAAAAAAGCTAAATTACCACTCGTGTACATTTAGGGGTCTATTTATAAAACATTTGTTGTCCAAATTTTAAAAGCATTTGTGTGTAAGCCTTTGTTTCTTCTTGATGAGAAGGAGATTAAGGCGGATTCACCCCCCACCCACCCAGTGGATCCAGTTGGTGTCCTGTGGAGATCCTCTTCTCTACTGCTCTGACATTAACAAGAAGCTGTCGGCTGTTCCGGGTCTCAATGACACCCTGCTAGGCCCGCCCCTTCCATCTTTACTAAGTGGAAGGCTTTGCTTTCTGGGATACGTGATGTGCCTATCCCAGGTGGCAAAGGGGGAGGGGACAGTACACGTCGTTCACGTAGTTCAGGGGTCTCCAAACTGTGGCCCTTTGCTAGCCTTTATCTGGCCCTTGGGACGCTATTACGCCCAATGATATGAAGCACTATTCCTCCCACTTACACCAATAATGGGTCACTATTTCTGTCATTGATACCAATGATGGGATACTATTCCTCCCCCATTAGTAGTAGTACTACTCCTCCTCCTACTCACCACCAACCCTGAGGCCATATTTATTCTCACCGATGCTGGGCCTGGGATATTTTCTACCCCCACTGGCCACAATCTGGCCCTCCTAAAGTCTAAACTGGCCCTTTGTGTCAAAAGTTTGGAGACCCCTGACCTGGGTGAACGATGTGCAAGGGGGGACGAGGATGAACTTTTTTTTAAATTAAAATAAACAGAAAAAAAAGACGGAGTGATATGTTCGGGACTGGAAGGGGGGTGGAGAAGAGGGATCATGCCGCAGAGGCTGAAGAGGCCCCTTTAATATCTGTATTGTTAGCGACACCTAGTGGCCAGAATGCAGTACAGTTTTCTAAAAACGTCTTGATGAGAAAACTATATCGCATTTCAGCCACTAGATGGAGCTGACAACACAAGGAATTCATCTATTACAAAAATGATGGTGACAATTTGCTCAAATTGTATGAAGGCTTCTGACATTCGTCCAGCAAATGTTTTTATAAAGAGACCCCCTTAGTGTTATGACCTTCTTGGAAGATGGGGAGTGAATTTGTAGGAGCCTGTACCCAATAAGACAAAGCCTTCATTAAAATCTTCATTAGCATTAAAAATTATAAGCTAAGCTTTGCTACACATAAAACAACAACAGGTTATCTCCTCATTAGTAACACATAAACCAGCTCTCTTCTACACACTGCATTGAGTCTTTCACATTGAATACCCTTTGACTGCTGAACAGAGGGACAAAGATTCCCCGTTCCCAGCCAAAGGGGCGACACGGGGTGTTTCCTCCGGTATGCTGCTTTAACCCTTTGCACCCTGACCGCCTGCTTCTGATGGTCCTACAAGGCACTGAGTGGGACCTGTTCATGGTGGTCTCCTACAGCAGTGGTTCTCAAGTACCCCCCAACAGGCCATGTTTGCAGGTTTTCCTTTATCTTGCACAGGTGCTTTAAATCAGAGCCAATGGCTTAGTATTTTGGGCAGCTATTTTATTTAAGAGAAATTCCCAAAACATGGTCTGTTGGGGGTACTTGTGTCCTACAGCACACAGAAGGGGGGGCACAGGGTTACAGCAGTTACCTAAGTGCCGTTATTACATCACGTAAAAAAAAAAAAAAACGAGCTCCTTGACTAGCCCACACGCAAAAAATAAAGAAAAAAACGCACACACTCACGCCTCCCATAAGACTTACCCTCCTCTGAAACCTTCTCACATGCTAGATCCTTCATTACAAACAAAAAACAGGGGAATATAACGATCGTCAGTCACATTATTTTTTTGGCGGATGACAGTTGATCAGAATTAGACAAAGGAAGTTTGATGGTTATAAGGCCAAAATACTCGTTTCAGCAAAGAGTGTATCTTGCTAATGTTAAGTCATTGGGGAGGAATCCAGGAAAGGAATCGGGGGGGGAAAAAGGATTGACGTTAAGCTGTAGGTCTTCAAAAAGGCCGCCATCGCCTCTATACAATGGAGGCAAAGCTCAGAACTGTTGCTATTAACACTATACAAAAAAAAAAAATGTTTAAGGGACATATACTGTATATTGTACAGAAAATTCACAAGGGTTTTTATTGTAGAGAAGGACTGAGAGCTACTAAAGGTACAAGAACGGTGCAAAACGGTAGAATTGCTCCTAAAATAGTCTTTTGCAGATTTGAATTTTTAATTGCATACTACATTTTTTTTTTTTTTTATCGCCAAAGCCAATTGTATAGTCAACGCAATCATTTTTTTATTTTTTTGCAGCATACAATATATATATATTTTTTTTATGCTTGTAGACCAAGGGTGTCAAACGCAATTTCATCGTGGGCCGCATCAGCATTGTGATTGCCCTCAGAAGGGCCGGTTGTATTGGTAAGATTAGATGTCCAGCGCTCTCCCTTACATCACAGTGCACCCCCCTTTACTTAGGCTGCTGCTAGAAAGAAGCTGGATGCTTTGCTTAAAAGCAGAAAGTAAGGACCAGATTCACAGAGAGCGGGCGCACATTACGCCGCCGTAGAGTAACCCCTGTACGCTACGCCAACGCAGCGCAGAGAGGCAAGCATGAAATTCAGCAAGCCAGTGCTCCCAATGTTGCACCAGCGTGGCGTGGGTTTTAAAAGCGCAGGCCGGCGAAGGTGGAAGTGGGCGTGACCCATGCAAATGAGGCGTGACCCCATGCAAATGATGGGCCGAACGCCAGACAAGTACGTATAACGAACTGCGCATGCGCCGTGAACGCATCCCCCTGCGCCTGCTCACAACCACGTCGGAACAACTGCCTAAGCTACGCCGGATCACTGCGTACGCCGTGAACGTAACCTACGCCCAGCCAGACACACGTCCGACGTACAATACGCCGGCTTGCGTTCCCTGGTGCAGACCTAAGCATGTCTGATGCTGGGTTGCACCTCCTTTATGGGGAATAACTTTACACCGGACGTACAACTTACGCGCACCTCGCGTCGGGCGCACTTACATTCGTGAATCGCCGTGTTTCCCTCATTTGCATGTTTGAATCAATGGGAGCGGCACCATGCGCCCAGCCTAAATGTGCGCCCACCCTACGCCGGCGTAAGCAAGCTACGTCGGCGGGGTGTACTGTAGCCTGGTTTTAGGCGCATATCTGTTTGTGGGTCTGGTGCACAGATACGACGGCGCACATTTGCACTCATGTCGGCGTAACGTGTTATACGTCGGCGTAAGTGCTTTGTGAATCTGGGCCTAAGGGTCTGAAGGAGGACCAGAGGAGGGCTGGAGGTGCGAGGTCCACATGGAATGGCCCCCGCGGGCCTTGCGTTTGACACCAATGTTGTAGATTATTGCATATTTAAAGTGGTTGTAAACCTCAGACATGAAATATGAACAAAGTTGATCGACATTAAAAAAATAAAAAAAGTTTGAAAGCAACATAAAAGAAAAAGCAAGGAAGTCATAACCATTTCTTGACCTTCTTGCACTTTAGTAGATCTGGTCGGACTCTATCTAGGTGCCTAAGTCATCTGTATAAGTAACAAGCTGAGAGTTAATACTGTATGGTAGTGTTTGCATAATGATGGATCTGAGGATTAATAATAGAGCAGCCCATGACATGGGATCTAATGATGAGCGAATAATTTGAGTACATATGTGCCAATGACAGGAGTCGAAGCAGGTATAGCACAACCAATAAAAATAACCAGACTGCGGCAGCATGCGATGCATCGGCTGCGAGGATACTAAAGCGAATCCGATGTACTGACTACATCTGCCTATAGAGCACCCGATGCACCAAGGTACTCCGTGATTGGGTGAAGCGGACGCAATTCAGATTTTTTTTTTTTTATTATAAATTGCATTGAGTAAAGTGAAATAAATTTGCTCCATTGATAAGCCCTACTGAACTGGCTGGGTTAAGCATCAGGAAAGGGGGGGTGGGGGGGTATTGCAGTTGTTTCATTTGCAGTTTCTTTTTAGCAAAACGTATTATCGATCATAGATATTTGTAGACGAGCCAACGCGGATTCAGTAGTCACAAAGCTGCTAAGTACAGCACGGTCGTTTTAAGGCAAGGATAGGCGATTGTTGGTCGGCTGGAGCTACAATCACCAGCAGTCTTTCTGAGACTTGTAGTTCCACCCCGAGCCAAAGCTTGCTACACAGGAAGGTCAGTTGTAGCTCAAAATAACAAAAAATATATATATAACAGCCCAAAAGCAGTATTCTTAGTAGTCCGAATCTGATACACTGATCTCAACAGTTAGTGTGAACGAGTAAATAAAACTCAACGCCGCATGAATGAAACAATGAAAACAAGATCCTTCATTTATATTAAACACGTATTAATGTAGCGGGTCAGAGACACAGAAACTGCCCTTTATAAAGGAAGGGAAAAAAGCAAAATAAAACCCAGGTGAGAAGCCTCAGATGAGAGCTACCACCCTCCACCTCCCAAGACTGTCTAGTTCTGGGGTGTCTCGTTTTGGGCTGGCTCGGTCGCGGGTGGGCGATTACGTGGGCAAGCAGAAAGAAAATCACAACCCGTAGTGGCGTTGAGCCCTCCAAGGCTTTGGGCCGCTTCCTTTTTGGTACGACCTTCTGGTCTTTTCCACATGTAGACTCAAAAAAGGAATGGTGGAAGGTACGCTCAGTGTCCATAGAAATGCGAGTTTGAAGGTGGGTTAAAAGGCGTTTATTGAAAGTAGCAACACAGTATATCAAAGCCAACATGTTTCGGGGGGGAAGGGACTCCCCCCTTCTTCAGGGCTGTTGCAGAAAGGGGATGATTTCTAGATTAGGTGTGTTCATAAAAATATCAGAAAGGGAGCCTTCATAGTGCCGGTGACTTGTCGTTAAGGTTCTCCTATCGAGATGGTTCATGTAAGGACTGCGCAGGCGCAATCCTTGCCGACGGAAATTTTCGAACCTCGGCCGGCATCCAGGTTCATTCCTTAACATACCCGTGGATTGGAGGATGTTAAAAAAAGAGCCAGCAGGCCGAGTGAGTCGTCCGAGTGAAGCGAGGACGTGAGGCCAACTGGCCACTTTCCTCAAATTCCACGTCGCCCTGGATGCCGGCCGAGGTTCGGAGATTTCTGTCGGCAAGGATTGCGCCTGAGCAGTTCTTACAGGAACCATCTTGATACCCGGAACCAGATCGTCAGATCACCGGCTGTAAGGTGCAGAATCAGCCAGAAGAAATTGCCCCCTTCTATTCCCATGCAGCAACAGCCCTATAAAAACTGGGATTCCCTTTCCCCTGAAACGCGTTGGCTTCATAGACTTTGCCTTTTAACCCACCTTCAAACTCGAATTTTTTTGGACACTGGGCACTCCTTCCTCCATAGTTTTTCTAGTTCTGGGGTGGGCATGTCATGTGAACAAGTTCAGCTTCACTATCGGATAAAAAGAATCTTTTAGCCCAGGCATCAGAGAAGTGGCATCTTCCATCGGAGGATTCTAACGTTGGTAGACAGAGATCTGTAATTCCTGCTTTTCTCCAAACTTACACGAGACCTCAAAGGGCAACAAAGTATCAGGCTCCCTCTCCGATAGCCAGATCTCTAAGGGCAACATGGTCTCAGATTCTCGATCTCTGATAGCCAGATCTCTAAAGACAACAAAGTATCAGATTTTCGATCTCTGATAGCCAGATCTCTAAAGACAACAAAGTATCAGATTTTCGATCTCTGATAGCCAGATCTCTAAGGACAACAAAGTATCAGATTTTCGATCTCTGATAGCCAGATCTCCAAAGACAACAAAGTATCAGTTGCTACCTCTCTGATAGCCAGATCTCTAAGGGCAACAAAGTATCAGACATATCCGATAGCCACATAGAAATTGAAGGTAGCTGTGCTTGTCCGATGAACAGTTGCTCTTTTAGGCTGCATTCACACCTAGACGACAAAACGCCTGAAGCGCGACGCTACAATGCGCTGGAGGGGAGAAATAACATGATTCTCTATGGAGATGGTTCACATCTCCACGCCGAAACACCGAACGCCTGAAGCTCAAACAAGTCCCGGACCCTTTCTTGTCGCGGCATATCGGGCGGCTTCGGCGTTCTCCATACCCGACAATGACCTATACAAAACCGCGGTTAAAAACGCTGCGTTTTGTCGTGGCAAATCGCGGTAAAAAACGCTGCAATTTGTCGCGGCAAATCCCGTTAAAAAACGCCGCAAATCGCCTACGCGTGAATGCAGCCTTAGCCTATCAGTCGATAAATTGACATCCATAGAGTCAGCCATTACAAAATAGAGATTATAAGTAGATAATTGGAGATCAGGATCTCCAATCAGAATCCCCATTCCTCCTCACAAATGCATGGTCACCCCCCCCCCCCCCACCACCATGTAACCAATTAGATTCCATGGCAGTTGGAGAACAAAAATCTGTCAACAGGATAATACAGAAACATCATCTGTTGCCCCCTCCCCCCCCAATGTAACCAATTTGATTCCAAGCCAAAAATGTCAGTTAAGAGAATGTCAGTTGGAAAATGGCAGTTGAGAAATCTAAATCTGGCTGCAGGATAATCCAGACAGTCCTTATTACATACGGCGTGTCTCTGTGTCTCCAACCCTTTATCAGTTTTAAAATTGCACCTTGTTCCCAAAGAAACTTATCTCCTATTGTCATTGATTTATAAGACGGCTCTACAAATAGTAACCCACATCAACCAATGAATTAACCGTCTTACATCAAAGACCAATGAAATTTGATTTGCGGTTGCTACAGGTTACAGAACGTTGCTGGTCCTTGCATTAAATTATTAAAAGCCCAAAAAAAAATAAAAAATTTTAAACTTTGCGACATAATTCATTCATTCAACTTGCTTAGTAATTTTTTTTTTTTTCCTTGCAGCGTGTTTTAATGTTAAAAGCAAGATAAGGATACACAGGCTAAACCTTAATTTACTGTCTCCTTAAAGTTCTACAAAAAAAAAGAAATAATGAAAGCGCATGTTTTTTTTTGTTTTTTTTTCTTACGAATCGCAAACTTCATTCTGACCACTAGGTGTCGCCATCTCACCAGGATTGCTCGCCATAGACAAAGGTACATTTAGTGCAAAGTTCTGAAAGTTCTCAGACGCGCCTGCTCCAAAAAAAAAAAAAAGTTTTTGAATAATCCGATCCTTTTTTCTTGACCTCCATTGGATACAGTTTATTTAAAAGGGTTACTTTTTATTTAAAAAGACAGTAAATATAGGTAGCTTTGTACACTCAATGCATTTATACAAAATATAGCCTTATATATATATTTTTTTTTCTCTAAAATTCCTTATAAATTCTGTGTATGCTAGATAGGTTTATATACGCACGTAGCGGAGTATGCCATTTAGTATTTGCAGGTTCGGAATATTGAGCAGGCTGATAAGTGACCCAAAAATTGCGGCGCTTTCGCAGTCCTATTCTGCCACTTCATTGGAAAAACGGGAAATTTTCCTCAATTGTGTCTTTTTTTTTTTGGTGATTTTTTTTTTTTGTATGTTTTCTGTCGATCGCTTCCAAGCAGAAATGGCCCCCATCATCACTTGCGATTTCCCACAATGCACTTGCTCTCTCGCCTTCTTTAGGAGTCTGTTTAGCAAACTTGGGGCTGATTCATAAACAGGAGGAGATGACCCGTGTGGGGGATGGGGGGGGGGGGGCGCGTTCATCTTTTCTGTAAGCCGATCACCCGGGAGACAAAGTTGACTATGGCATTGGCCGGCTGTTTGGGGTCCATCTCTGCGAACAGATGACACACGTTGTCCGTCGTGCTCCCTTGTTTTCGGGCGACGAAGCCGAAGAGCCTGAAGGAGAAGCAGCAAAATGGATGCATTAATGGCGGTGCGATTTTGGTTATTACAGGGCCACCTTAACCCATGGGCAATTCTGGGCGGGGCCCCAGGTAATCTTGCGTTACATCATAATTGCCAACTGTCCCAGATTTGCCAAGATAGTCACACTTTTTACTAAGCTGTCCTTACTGTACTGTGTCCTTCCAACCCCCCCATTCTGTGTCCTCCTGCCCCGCGTAATGTTACCCGCCTCCTACACCCCACCCCCCCTGTACTGGGCCCTCATTCCCCATCCTTGTACTATGCCATCCTAACCCCCCCCCCCCCCCCAAACTGTGCTCTCTTGACCCCAATATTGTACTCTCCTGTCCCCCCTCAATAATGTGCCCACCTTCTTCCCTGTACTGTGCTCTTCCCCCCCCATACTTAACTCTCTTGAACCCCCCTGTACTGTGCTCTCCTGAGCCTAGTATTGTGCCCTCCTGCCCCCTGTAATGTCGCCTGCTACCCTCCCTGTACTGTGCCCTCATGTCCCCTCCTTGTACTATGCCCCCCCCCCACAGGCTGTGCTCTCCTGACCCTAATATGGTGCCCTCCTGACCCCCCTCAATACTGTGCCCACCTTCTTCCCTGTACTGTGCCCTTGTGCCCCCCCCCATACTTAGCCCTCTTGATCCCCCCGTACTGTGCTCTCCTGAGCCTAGTATTGTGCCCAAATGACCCCCCCCCTGTACTGTGCCCTCCTGCCCCTGTAATGTCGCCTCCTACCCTCCCTGTACTGTGCCCTCATGTCCCCTCCTTGTACTATGCCCCACCCCACACAGGCTGTGCTCTCCTGACCCTAATATGGTGCCCTCCTGTCCCCCCTCAATACTGTGCCCTTCTGCCCCCCCCATACTTAGCCCTCTTGATCCCCCCCCCCCCGTACTGTGCTCTCCTGAGCCTAGTATTGTGCCCAAATGACCCCCCCCCCCCTGTACTGTGCCCTCCTGCCCCCTGTAATGTTGCCTCCTACCCTCCCTGTACTATGCCCTCATGTCCCCTCCTTGTACTATGCCCCACCCCACACAGGCTGTGCTCTCCTGTCCCCCCTCAATACTGTGCCCTCCTGTACCAAGCCCTCTTAACCCCCCCCCCCCCCCGTAATGTGCTCTCCTGATCTTAGTATTGTGCCCTCCTGACCCCCCCCCTGTGCTGTGCCCTCATGCCCCCTCCCTGTACTATGCCACCGACACCCCCCCCCAGACTGTGCTCTCCTGACCCCAATATTGTACCCCTCCTAATCCCCCCCTCCCGTACTGTGCCCTCATGTATCCCCCCCCATACTTTGCCCACCTTCTTTTCTGTACTGTGCCCTACTCCCCCATACTGTGCTCTCCTTACTGTAATATTGTTCCCTCCAGCCCCCTGTAATGTCTCCTCCTACCCCCCCCCCCGTACTATGCCATTTCCCTGTACTATGCCATTGTGACCCCCCCACACTGTTCTCCTGTTGTCCCCATCGTCCCCCATACTGTGCCAAACCTTCCTTCCTGTACTGTGGCCTCCTACCCCCCCCCCCCCCCCTGTACTCTGCTCTCCTGATCTTAGTATTGTGCCCTTCTGACCCCCCCTGTGTTGAGTAGTCTTTGATTTATGGCATGTTTTCTTATTGTTTACCATCAATTTTATTGAATTGTATTGAATGTACTAATATATGTTTATTTCTATTAACTATTTATTCTTATGAATTCTTGACTTACTTTGCTGGGCTTCCATCCGACTTCATCCACCTGGAGAAGCAACAAAACTCAGATTAATACAGACGGCTCAGTAATGCCTGTACAGCATTGTATTCCTCATACAGGATCTACATCAATGGAGGAGTCACGATGATCCTGCACCCAGACCCATTACTGGTGATGACTACTACTCCCAACCAATGTCACCTATGACATGAGGAGGATAGGATGGTAATTATTAAATGTGGGTAGGACTGTTGAATGCAGCATTAGGACCCGTCAAACCACACCTATGGTAATAGAGTGCAGAAAGGTATTTCATGGGGTGATCATCCCCTTCATGCCGACCTATGCAAATTTGCATTCATGGCTAGAAGGGGCTATACCGGGATGATGCCTGGAGCTGCAGGCATCACCCAGGTACCGTTTTTTCAGAGCGGGGGGCTGGCTCTTTAGTGATAAAAAATAGATGCGGCTGTTATCCTAAAGCAGCGGGAGCGGACGCCCCCCCCCCCACTGGCTTCCACCGCTCTTTAAAGGCATCCCGTCCCACCGTGTCTGCTGCCTAGGCCAAGACCCAAGCAAAGCCAGATTCGGCTTTGATCGGGTCTCCGATGTAAAATCCTGGAAGCGACGTCTCAACGTCACTTCCGGTTTACTTGGCTGCCAGTGGTGTTTTTACCCTGTTAGTGTCCGAAGAAGGGGCTAAAACTGCCTGTGGTGCGGCACTTCCAAAGCCCTTTTCTGGCGCATCGGAAGCGCTGCCCCTTCATTGCAATAGGCAGGACCGCTTTAGGAGCGCTGTATGCTCCCAAACTGCCCCAAAGATGTTGATTGCATGATTTTTTCTTCCCGCAAGCGCACCGCTCCAGTGTGAAAGCACTCGGGCTTTCACATTTGAGCGGCATGGGAGGCGGTTTTTCAGGTGGTTTACAATCTCTATTTCTATCGCTAAAACGCCTGAAAACGCCTTCGGTGTGAAAGGAGGGGGGGGGGGGGTCTTCGTGTCAGAATGTCCGACCGCAATATGGCAGTCCTGCTATAAGTCGCGGCCATTACTAATAAAAAATATATAAAAAATAGCTCATAGTTTGTAGACGCTATAACCAATCAATATACACTTATTGGGATTATTATTTTTTTGAACAAAAATATGTAGAATACATATTGGCCTAAATTTATAAAGAAATTTGATTTTGTTTTTTTTTTTAAATTTTTTTATATTGGATTAGTTTTATACCCCAAAAATATATATTTTGCACTATAAACAAAAAAAGGCCAACAATTTTGAATTTTTTTTTTTTAATATTTTATATATATATATATATATATATATATATATATATATATATATATATATATATATATATATATATATATATATATATATATATATATATATACACACCGTATTTATCGGCGTATACCGCACACTTTTTTGCCCTGAAAATCAGGGCAAAAACGTGGGTGCGCGATATACGCCGATACCCGCACTGTGTTTGAATGCCTCCGCCGACATATACCGAGCGCAGTACGCTCGGGTACATTCGACCAGGCTCGGCTTCGCTCGTAGTCACGCTCTGTGACGTTTATGCGTGAGAAGCCGAGCCTGGCCGAATATACCTGATAGTACTGCGCTCGGTATACGTCGGCGGAGGCTTCAAACTAAGTGCGGGAAGCGGGGATTCGACATGAAGACAGCGCGGGAGAAGCCGGGAGGACACCACCGAGGCCGCAGACGGACGCCGGACCGGACGAGGCCGCCAATGGACGCCGGGCAAGACACCAAAACTGTAAGTAGTTAAATGTAATAAAATGTTTTTTTACAGGATTTTAGGGTCAAAATTAGGGGTGCATGCTATACGCCGAAGCGCGCAATACCCCGATAAATACGGTATATATATATATATATAATGTATTTATTTCTTTCTAAATTGTTGGGCTTTTTTTGTTTATAGTGCAAAAACCCCAGAGGTGATCAAATACCACCAAGAGAAAGCTCTATTTGTGGGGGAAAAAATATATACATTTTATTATTTTATATTGAGTACATTGTCGCACGACTGCACAATTGTCAGTTAAACGCAGTGCCTGGTCAGGAAGGGGGGTAAATCTTCCAGAGGTCAGGCGGTTAAATCAGACAGTCATTCACAATCCTGGACACGAATAAAAGGAGATCTAGCAGCTCTCATGCCTGTATGTAGGCAATGGGTTAGACTGGGCATTGTATGCGTCACTTATATATCATATTGTACATCATTTCCAGGTACTCACTTCCTCTCCTGCGGATCCAGGTCACAGAATGTGACGGTGTTCAGAGGATAGTGTCTCCGGAAGAATAGCCTGAAAGAGGTAATACATTTCAGTCATCATTCTAATCAATGTCATTGATAAAGCTGAACTCCAGGGAAACAGCTAAATACTTATAACAGAGTGTATGGTGTCCGTTCTTTTAAAGAAGCAGCTATTATAGGTGCTGTATTTATACAGCAACTCCCTGCTGTCATTTTGACAGCCAAGAATTGCCAGCAAGAATGAGGGGGAAGCATCAGCAGGGTAGAAGGGCAGGACGTACCGCCCTCACCTTGTGCACCCCTATGTACTTTGATAAAGGTTTTTTAGGGCATTTACAGCACGCCCAATTTCCACAACTAGGTAATGAAAGCAGGAGGTTTAAAAAGATCTACAACTACTTATGAAATTATATTAACATGTTCTAAATCAGAGATCTCTAAACTTTCCTAACAAAGGGAAAGTTTAATACTAAAACAGGAAGAAGTTCTGAACAGCCGCACGCCAAAAAAAGTTTTTGCCATTTATTAAAAAAAATGAAATAAAAAATACATGCCACAGCAGAACGACAGAAGAGCTGAGCCATGACTAAGCACTGTTCGTTAGTGTGAAACGCGTCAGCTCCTCTGTCCGTTCTGCTGTGGCATGTATTTTTTATTTCATTTTTTTTAATAAAAGGCAAAAACTTTTTTGGAGTTCAGAACTTCTTCCTGTTTTATTGCTATTTGCATTGCCAGCACCTGGGCTTCTAAACTGGAGGAGAGATTTTTACCTTTGTTTGACCTACTTAGAGCGGTGATATCCCCTTCCCTAAAGGGAAAGTTTACTGGAGGAATAGTCCCCCATCATTTGGTGTCAGTGGGAGGAATAGTCCCCCATCATTGGTGTCAGTGGGAGGAATAGTGCCCCATTATTGGTGTCAGTGGGAGGAATAGTGTCTCATCATTGGTGTCAGTGGGAGGAATAGTCCCCCATCATTGGTGTCAGTGGGAGGAATAGTCCCCCATCATTGGTGTCAGTGGGAGGAATAGTCCCCCATCATTGGTGTCAGTGGGAGGAATAGTGTCTCATCATTGGTGTCAGTGGGAGGAATGATGAATGAATGATGAATGAATGACTTGTATAGCGCAACTCATGCGAACTGAATCGCCTCTGGGTGCTTTTTCCAGCCAGAGTCTGCTTGGCTGGTGCGGTAATTTTACCCCGTAGGATCGTGACACGCTTGGGACACACAATCATACACACAGATATACATATATATACTGGGCCAATTTGGACAAGATCCAATTTACCTACCAGCATGTCTTTGGAGTGTGGGAGGAAACCGGAGTACCCGGAGGAAACCCACGCATGCACAGGGAGAACATGCAAACTCCAGGCAGATGGTGTCGTGGTCGGGATTCGAACCAGCGACCCTTTTGCTGCTAGGCGAGAGTGCTACTCACTGCACCACTGTGCTGAATAGTGCCTCATCATTGGTGTCAGTGGGAGGAATAGTGCCCCATCATTGGTGTCAGTGGGAGGAATAGAGCCCCATCTTTGGTGCCAGTGGGAGGAATAGTGTCCCATCTTTGGTGTCCGTGGGAGGAATAGTGCCCCATCTTTGGTGTCAGTGGGAGGAATAGTGTCCCATCATTGGTGTCAGTGGGAGGAATAGTGTCCCATCATTGGTGTCAGTGGGAGGAATAGTGTCCCATCATTGGTGTCAGTGGGAGGAATAGTGCCCTATCATTGGTGTAACTGGAAGTAATTATGCCTGCTGGTAACAGTGGTAGGAATAGTGCTCTAAGGGCCAGATAAAATAAAGCAAAGGGCCACATCCATCCTACGGGCCACAGTTTGGAGACCACTCTTCCAGATTAGATGAGATTTAATGATTTGGTTTACAAATAACTTAAAGCGAAGGTCCGCCCATCGCTGCAAAAATTAAAAGCCAGCAGCTGCACATACTGTAGCTGCTGACTTTTAATAATAGGACACTTACCTATCCTGGAGTCCAGCGCCGTCGGCACCATGAGCTGTCGGTGCATGCTGCCTCCATTGCCAGTAAGAGAACCCGGCAGTGAAGCCTTACAGCTTCACGCCGGAACTCTACTGCACATGCGAGAGGCTCCACTCCTCTCTCCTACGGGCCTGGCGACCAGGGAAGGAGGAGGAGGGAGCCCAGGCGGTGATGTCAATACCCGCGGCTGAGGCTCCCGGAAGTGGCAACAGGATACCTGTGAAAGACAGGTATCCTGTCCCCCCGAAAGGTGTTAAATGTGACACTGCGCGGGGGGGGGGGGGGTGTTACAACAAGTGGAAGATTCAATTTTTGGGTGCACACTTTTGACAAATCAATGCACTGTGGGATGTGCAAGATTTCCTCTGCTATTAAAAGGTATTTTAGGGAATGAAGGACGTAGAACTCTAGAACAATGTTTTTCAGGCTTATACTGTAAATTATATAAGATTCCCCTGTGCAGATTTATGTATCTGGAAAACTATTAGACACACAGGCCCAGATTCACAGAGAGCAGGCGCACATTATGCCGCCGTAGCGTAACCCCTGTACGCTACGCCAACGCAGCGCAGAGAGGCAAGCATGGAATTCATCAAGCCAGTGCTCCCAACGTTGCACCAACGTGGCGTGGGTTTCAAAGGCGCAGGCCGGCGTAGGTGGAAGTGGGCGTGACCCATGCAAATGAGGCGTGACCCCATGCAAATGATGGGCCGAGCGCCAGACAGATACGTACGACGGCGCACATTTTGCACTTAAGTCGGCGTAACTTGTTATACGTCGGCGTAAGTGCTTTGTGAATCTGGGCCACTGGGATCCTGTTGGCTGCCCTGAATCAATCCACAAAACACCATGTAATGTACATCACGTGCCGGAGATTATGTCTAAGCACGGCTGGACCGGCATCGCCGGATGAGGAGCAGCTGGAAAGCAGAGGGCCGTTGATCTATAGATATAGAACCAGAGATGATATGACACAGCTGTCTGCTCTGTCACACTTTATAGGAGTCTGTTCTGTGTTATACGCCATTCGGGAGAGATGGATGTCACGGCGTAATTACTTGGAAAACGTACAGCTCACAACCTTTCACTTTCCATTAAAAAAAAGCGGGACTCTAGACCAGGGGCGTGCAACATGTGGCAGGGACTCAGAATAGGGGACCCCCCCCCATTGCCTTTGTTGCATCATGTTTTAGTAGAAAACTTATGTTTCGGAGTTCATGAGACAATGACAATATGGTGGCTGGGATTCCATAAAAATGTCAGAATCGCAAGCGGGAGGGGGGAGGGTTTTTGTTATACCAAAAAGAACAATTTATATCATATGCACAAGGGACTTTTAAGGTGCCAAAATGACATACAAAGTATCATTTCATGTATAAAAAAGAAAGCTTTCATACAAATACATATATATCAGCTGTTCACACATGTTCCATTACAACCTCCATATGTATAACATCAGCAAACCATGAGGTCTTTACAGCCCTGAATGTAAATGGTATTTTCATCCAGCTGAAGCCGATTCCTGCAGTAAAGTTTGAGATACTGATTTATAAAAAGGGATGAAGTCTATGGGGGTGCAATATATATTATTTATATATAGATAGATAGATAGATATACAAAAATATTGGGACGCCTGCCTTTACACGCACATGAACTTTAATGGCATCCCAGTCTTAGTCCGTAGGTACCAAGTACATGCTAGTACTAAGTCCCAAGTACATGCTATGTATTAGAAAAATCTTATAAATTTACAACTTTGTGTAAAAAAAATAAAATACGTTTTCACTTAGAAAGTGAAAACTTATTTTATTTTTTTTACACAAAGTTGTAAATTTATAAGATTACAAACTTGTGGAAAAAAATGACATGTTCAAAAGGCTCATTATGCCTCGTAGACTATACATTGGGGTGTTTCCTTTCCAAAATGGGGTCATTTCGCGGGCGTTTCCATTGTCCTAGTGCTCCAGGGCCTTCAAAAATGTGATGGGTAGTCAGGAAACTAAATGTGTAATTTATGCTCCTAGAACACCTGATGGTGCTCCCTGCATTTTGGGCCTCTGTATGTGACCAGGTTGTGTAAAAGTCTCAGTAATGTGGTATCGCTATACTCAGGAGTAGCAGAAGAGTGTATTTTGAGGTGTAATTTTTGCTATGTACATGCTATGTGTTAAAAAATCTTATAAATTTACAACTTTGTGTAAAAAAAAAACTTTCTTTCCACATTTTCCAAAAACTTGTGGAAAAAAAGGACATGTTCAAAAGGCTCATTATGCCTCGTAGACTATACATTGGGGTGTTTCCTTTCCAAAATGGGGTAATTTTGTGGGCGTTTCCATTGTCCTAGTGCTCCAGGGCCTTCAAAAATTTTATAGGTAGTCAGGAAACTAAATGTGTAGTTTATGTTCCTAGAACACCCGATGGTGCTCCCTGCATGTTGGGCCTCTGTATGTGGCCAGGTTGTGTAAAAGTCTCAGTAATGTGGTATCGCTATACTCAGGAGTAGCAGAAGAGTGTATTTTGAGGTGTAATTTTTGCTATGTACATGCTATGTGTTAGAAAATCTTATACATTTACAACTTTGTGTAAAAAAAAAAAATAATAATTTCACTTTCTTTCCACATTGTCTAAAAACTTGTGGAAAAAAATGACATGTTCAAAAGGCTCATTATGTATTGTAGAATATACATTGGGGTGTTTTCTTTCCAAAATTGGGTCATTTTGTGGATGTTTCCATTGTCCTGGTGCTCCAGGGCCTTCAAAAATGTGATAGGTAGTTAGGAAATGAAATGTGTAATTTATGCTCCTAGAACACCTGATGGTGCTCCCTGTATGTGGCCAGGATGTGTAAAAGTCTCACTAATGTGGTATCGTTATACTCAGGAGGAGTAGCAGAATATATATTGGGGTGTCATATTTGCCATGTACATACTATGCGTTAGAAAAATTCTATAAATCAACAGCTTTGTGTAAAAAATAAAAATACATTTTCACTTTCCACATTTTCCAAAAACTTGTGGAAAAAAATGACATGTTCAAAAGACTCATTATGCCTCGTAGAATATATATTAAGGTATAGGGTAATTTTGTTGGTAATTCCATTGTTTTGGCGCTCCAGGGCCTTAAAAAAAATTGATAGGTAGTCAGGAAACTAAATGTGTAATTTATGCTCCTAGAACACCTGATATTGCTCAATGCACGTTTGGTCTCTGTATGTGGCCAGGCTGTGGAAAAGTCTCACCTATGTGATATCTCCATACTCATGAGGAGCAGCAGAGTTGGGGTGTAATTGCAAGTTTATCTATGCCATGTGTGAGAAATAACTTGTTAATATGACAATTTTGTGGGAATTTTTTTTTTTTTTCAAAATTTTCCAAACTTTTGTGGGCAAAAAAATAACTCACTGTGCCTCTTACTAAATACCTTGGACTGTCATCTTTACAAAAAGGGGTCATTTGGGAGGGGGTATTTGTACTGTCCTGGTGTTTTAGGCATCAAGAAACTAGATAAGCCGTCAGTACATCAGGATTGATTAATTTTCAATGATACGTAGCATAGCTGGGATTTTTACCAAAGACATGTCGCAGAATACATTCTGGCCTAAATTTATGGCAAAATTTGATTTTGCACACAGCTCCCGGTCCTGTCAGGGGAGAAATGCCTGACCGTCTGTTCATACAATGTATGAACAGAAGATCAGTCATTTCCCCTAGTGAGTCCACCCCCCCTACAGTTAGAACACACCCAGGGAACATACTTAACCCCTTCCCCGCCCCCTAGTGTTAACCACTTCCCTGCCAGTGGCATTTTATAGTAATCAATGCATTTTTATAGCACTGATCGCTATAAAAATGCCAATGGTCCAAAAAATGTGTCAAAAGTGTCCGCCATAATGTCGCAGTACCGAAAAAAAAAAATCGCTGATCGCCGCCATTACTAGTAAAAAAAAAATATTAATAAAAAAGACATAAAACTATCCTCTATTTTGTAAACGCTATAACTTTTGCGCAAACCAATCAATAAACGCTTATTGCGTTTTTTTTTTTTACGAAAAATATGTAGAAGAATACGTATCGTCCTAAACTGAGGAAGAAAATAGTTTTTTTTATATCTTTTTTGGGGGATATTTATTATAGCAAAAAGTAAAAAATATTGAATTTTTTTCAAAATTGTCGCTCTCTTTTTGTTTATAGCGCAAAAAATAAAAACCGCAGAGGTGATCAAATACCACCAAAAAAAGCTCTATTTGTGGGAAAAAAAAGGACGCCAATTTTGTTTGGGAGCCACGTCGCACGACCGTGCAATTGTCAGTTAAAGCGACGCAGTGCTGAATCGCAAAAAGGGGCCAGGTCCTTTAGCTGCATAATGGTCCGGGCCTTAAGTGGTTAAAGCAGAAAGTATTGTTTTTTTTTCGCTTTTTTCACTTTTATTGCAAAAAAAAAAAAAAAAAACAGAGGTGATTAAATACCACCAAAAGAAAGCTCTATTTGTGTGAAAAAAATGATAATTTTATTTTGGTACAATGTTGCATGACTGAGTAATTGTCATTAAAAGTGCGAGAGAATTGAAAGCTGAAAACTGTTCTGGGCAGGAAGGGGGTGAAAGTGCCCCCCGGTATTGAGGTGGTTAGAGGGATAAAACATGGAGAGCTGTACATATATTGTAGAAATGTATTTCAGTTCAGTACAGGAAGTTTGAGCTCACTGGATTTCTGGCAGACCAACAGGTATTGTTGCATTTTGGAGAAACATGCAAGAACTTCATGGGTGTATGGGCGTGCGTTTTGTGACTCACTTTCTCTGATTGTCAGTCAGGGTGATGCCTTGAGAGGAGACTTTAAAGTGAACGACAGCTGCGTTGGGTTGGGGGTCGGCGGACAGGGTCTCTGCAATGGTCTTGGCGATGGCCTGGGGGCCCGTCAGTGACTCCATATCGATCGAGTTAACAAACAAGACGTTGCAGGCTGGGAAGGGAGAAAATGATGAAAACCGGTGAGAACATACTGCATATGGTCATAGCTTATACCAGTCACTGGGTACTGCAGTTTTATTCTTAACTGGGAAGCCACCAGTCTGAGCGACTTAAAGACACACACAAGAGATTTTGTGACCACAAGTTACCATACTTGGGTAATGGTCTACTCTAGAACAGTGATCTCCAAACTGTGGCCCTTTGGTCATTCCTCCAACTGACACCAACAATGGGGCACAATTCCTCCCACAGATGCCAATGGTGGGGCACTAATCCTCCCACTGACACCTATGATGAGGCACTATACCTCCCACTGATACCAATGATGGGGCACTATTCCACCCACTGACACCTACGATAGGGCACTATCCCTTCCACTAAACCAAAGATGGGGCACTTTTCCTCCCACTGACACCATTGATGAGGCACTATTCCTCCCACTCACAGGGCACTATCCTTTCCACTGACACCAAAGATGGGGCACTATTCCTCCCACTGATACCAATGATTGGGCACTATTCTTCCCACTGATACCAATGATGGGGAACTATTCCTCCCACTGATACCAATGATGGGACACTCTTCCTCCCACTGACACCTACGATAGGGCACTATACCTTCCACTGTCACCAAAGATGGGGCACTATTCCTCCCACTAAACCAAAGATAGGGCACTATCCCTCCCACTGATACCAAAGATGGGGCACTATTCCTCCCATTGATACCAATGATGGGGCACTATTCCTCCCACCGACACCTACGATGGGGCACTATACCTTCCACTGTCACCAAAGATGGGGCACTATTCTTTCCACTGACACCAAAGATGGGGCACTATTCTTTCCACTGACACCAAAGATGGGGCACTATTCTTTCCACTGACACCACTGATGTGGCACTATCCCTTCCACAAAAATGAGCACTATTCCTCCCACTGAAATCATTGATGGGGCATTACTCCCACTGTCCACAGCCCGGCCGTCTGAAGGGTTAGGGTTGTCCTTAAATGTTATGGTGCCAACCATGTTCAAACAGCAAAGAACGCATTTTATTTCAAGCAATTCCCTGATTCTGTTTAAAAAATAAATAAAAAAAACAGTCTTATTATGGCCGTAACTGGAAGCAAAACTCTGCAAATGCCTCAACTCAAGAACAATAATGTTCCCCATTATTTTAGCAGGTTTCTCCGGTTTATTATTTTGTAATAGGATTTTTGTACTCACCGTAAAATCCATTTCTCTGAGTTCATGGACGGACACAGCAGCCTTTGACCTTAGGGTTATATCCGCTTCCTTCAGGAGAGTTAGGCAGAAAAAAAGCACTTTAAGTGTTAACAACACTTTCCTCAGCACAGCTCCTCCCAGGGGGCGTGGTCCCCCGGGTATAACACACACACTCTGCCTCAGCAGCTCCAGTTCGTAACAAGCAGTACAAACAAAGGAGGGGTGGGTGCTGTGTCCGTCTATGAACTCAGAGAAATGGATTTTACGGTGAGTACAAAAATCCCTTTTTCTCTTCCGTTCATTGACGGACACAGCAGCCTTTGACCTTCGGGACGTCCCCAAGCAGTGTCAAAAAATTTGAGGGGTGGGAAAACAACACAGCAAACCAAGCTTCACCCCAAACAAAACCGGAGTTACTCAACAGAGGAAACTGCCGCCTGTAACACCCTGCGGCCGAAGGAGGCATCTGAAGATTCACTCACATCCACCTTGTAAAACTTTGAAAAATCGCAAAAAAATTCCAGAGTACAGGGCTCAAGAGTGCCTGTCCTCTCCTGACATTAGGCAGAAAGAAACTGGAGCTGCTGAGGCAGAGTGTGGGTTATACCTGGGGGACCACACCCCCTGGGAGGAGCTGTGCTGAGGAAAGTGTTAACACTTAAAGTGCTTTTTTTCTGCCTAACTCCCCTGAAGGAAGCGGATATAACCCTAAGGTCAAAGGCTGCTGTGTCCGTCTTAATTAAGATCATGTATACATTTATTAAACTATGACTTGGCACTGTGTATTTCTATCAAGATAAAGCCGGTTCACCTACCTGCCCCTTGTTTCAGCAAGTCCGGAGTTGCATTGGTCGGTGTAGCAGTTTCTCTGGTCTCCTCCGAGGGATCTGACAGGACAAGAGAAGGAGGAATTCAGTACACCTTAAAGTGATACTAAAGGTAAAATTTAGAAAAAAACAAACATGGTATACTTACCTGCTCTGTGTAATGTTTTTGCACAGAGCAGCCCAGACCCTTCTCTTCCTTGGTCCCCAGACCGCAATCCTGGCTCCTCTTCCCTGTTGAGTGACCCCATAGCAAGTCGCTTGCTCCGAGGGCACTCGTTTGTGCTCACTCCCGAGCTGGATCAGTCCCACCTTCTGCTCCCTCCTACTGACTGTGATTGATAACAATGGGAGCCATGGGTTCCTGCTGCTGCATCCCAGCCAATGAAGGAGAGACCCAGGAGAGCCTCGACTCTTGTGCACTTTGCTGGATAGAGATCGGGCTTAGGTAAGTATTAGGGGGCAGTCTTGAGGGGGAAGCTGCAACTTTTATGCATAGAATATTTAGTATGGCTTCCCCCCCTCTAGTATGGCTTCCCCCCATCTAGTATGCCCCTGCCCCTCTAATATAGCTCCCCCCCTCTAGTATGGCTTCCCCCCCTTCTCTAGTATGGCTTCCCCCCCCCTCTCTAGTATGGCTTCCCCCCCCTCTCTAGTATGGCTTCCCCCCCCCCTCTAGTATGGCTTCCCCCCCTCTCTAGTATGGCTTCCCCCCCCTCTCTAGTATGGCTTCCCCCCCTCTAGTATAGCTCCCCCCCTCTAGTATAGCTCCCCCCTCTAGTATAGCTTCCCCCCCCTCTAGTATGGCTTCCCCCCCCTCTAGTATAGCTCCCCCCCTCTAGTATAGCTCCCCCCTTCTAGTATAGCTCCCCCCCTCTAGTATAGCTCCCCCCCTCTGGCTTCCCCTCCTCTCTAGTATGGCTTCCCCCCTCTCTAGTATGGCTTCCCCCCTCTCTAGTATGGCTTCCCCCCTCTCTAGTATGGCTTCCCCCCTCTCTAGTATGGCTTCCCCTCCTCTCTAGTATGGCTTCCCCCCCTCTCTAGTATGGCTTCCCCCCCTCTCTAGTATGGCTTCCCCCGCCTCTATAGTATGGCTTCCCCCGCCTCTATAGTATGGCTTCCCCCGCCTCTATAGTATGGCTTCCCCCCGCCTCTATAGTATGGCTTCCCCCCCCTCTATAGTATGGCTTCCCCCCCCTCTCTAGTATGGCTTCCCCTCCTCTCTAGTATGGCTTCCCCCCTCTCTAGTATGGCTTCCCCCCCTCTCTAGTATGGCTTCCCCCCCCTCTCTAGTATGGCTTCCCCCGCCTCTATAGTATGTCTTCCCCCCCTCTATAGTATGGCTTCCCCCCGCCTCTATAGTATGGCTTCCCCCCCCCTCTATAGTATGGCTTCCCCCCCTCTATAGTATGGCTTCCCCCCGCCTCTATAGTATGGCTTCCCCCCCCCTCTATAGTATGGCTTCCCCCCCTCTATAGTATGGCTTCCCCCCCCTCTATAGTATGGCTCCCCCCCCCTCTATAGTATGGCTCCCCCCCCTCTATAGTATGGCTTCCCCGCCTCTACAGTATGGCTTCCCCCCCTCTATAGTATGTATACTTGTTTTTTGGGTGAACCTCCGCTTTAATAGCAAAAAGTAAAAAAATAGTGTTTTTTTTCAAACTTGTCGCTCTATTTTTGTTTATAGCGCAAAAAATAAAAAAACGCAGAGGTGATCAAATACCACCAAAAGAAAGCTCTATTTGTGGAGAAAAAAACTTTGTTTGGGTGGCACGTCGCACTACCGCGCAATTGTCGGTTAAAGCGACCCAGTGCCGAATCACAAAAAATGCTCTGATCAGGAAGGGGGGTGGGGAATTCTCTTGGGGCTGAAGTGGTTAAGTTATAATACTTGCAGAGAGAATCTCCTTTTGATTTTTTCCTGTTATTGTATATTCTCTAAGTGCCCGGTGTCCTTAATTATTCTCAATAAAATTCAAGTAAAACAAATAAATGGGGAGCCCTAAAACTCGGCATGCGAGATGCACAAGAAAAAGTGTACGCGCTCAAGCGCACCTCCTGCTGTGAACAAACCCTAAGGGCCAGTTCACGCCATAGAAACGCAATCCGGATGCGTTCCAGGTGCTTTTTTTGAATGCACGTTTTTGATGCGTTCCAGTGCGATTTTGGTACGTTTTTAATGCAGTCCAGTACTTTTTTTCACCCCTCTTTTTTATTAACCTTGGATTATTAACCTTGACAACGTTCCAGTACAGTCCAGTGCAGGTAAAATGCAGCATGTTCTACTTTTTCTTTTCTTCTGGAAACTGCAAGCACTGATGTTAACTATGCCATTGAAAACCATATAACCGACTTTCCATGCGTTTTTGATGCAAAAAAAAAAAAACGCACTGAACTGCATGTGGTGTGAACCGGCCCTAAAAGCAGATTAGTAGTTGCAAAGAATTGTCGTTACCTCTGCTGGGTATGACCAACTTGCAGGGCAGTGCCAGGGGTGTGATTGAGTGCTGATACACCAGTGCTGAGAGGCAACCTGCAGAAAAAAAAAAGAGAACATAAATCCAATATAGCTCATTTCTAACCCGTTTCTCTTAACCACTTAACCCCCGGACCATATTGCTGGTCAAAGACCAGAGCACTTTTTGCGATTCAGCACTGCGTCGCCTTAACGGACAATTGCGCGGTCATGTGACGTGGCTCCCAAATAAAATTGGCGTCCTTTTTTCCCCACAAATAGAGCTTTCTTTTGGTGGTATTTGATCACCTCTGCGGTTTTTAGTTTTTGCGCTATAAACAAAAATAGAGCGACAATTTGGAAAAAAATGAATATTTTTTACATTTTGCTATAATAAATATCCCCCAAAAATATATAAAAAAAAAAATGTTCTCAGTTTAGGCCGAAACGTATTTTTCTGCGTATTTTTCGTAATAAAAAAATCGCAATAAGCGTTTATTGATTGGTTTGCGCAAAAGTTATAGCGTTTACAAAATAGGGGGTATTTTTATGGCATTTTTATTAATATTTTTTTTTTAACTAGTAATGGCGGCGATCAGCGGTTTTTTTTCGGTACTGCGACATTATGGCGGACACTTCGGACACTTTTGACACATTTTTGGGACCATTGGCATTTTTATAGCGATCAGTGCCATAAAAATGCATTGGATTACTATAAAAATGCCACTGGCAGGGAAGGGGTTAACACTAGGGGGCGGGGAAGGGGTTAAGTATGTTCCCTGGGTGTGTTCTAACTCTAGGGGGGAGTGGCCTCACTAGGGGAAATGACTGATCGCTGTTCATACATTGTATGAACAGAAGATCAGCATTTCTCCCCTGACAGAACCGGGAGCTGTGGGTTTACACCCACAGCTCCCGGTCCCCGCTCTGTAACGAGCAATCGCGCCCGCCGGGCACGCGCACGGGAGTCAGGGGCGAGCCCGCACGTGCCTCTAGTGGCCTGCGCGAGAGCCGACGTATAGCTACGGGCTCTCGCGCAGGGGAGCCGACCTGCCGCCGTATAACTGGTCGGCAAGCAGTTAAGTTATTACTTTTATCCAAAATTAACATTTTCTACAATGGATACGTCACGCTAATAGTAATAAAAATACATTTTTACGTTTGGGCTTACCAAAATAAGGTTCATTTGGGCACCCCTTTAATTTCACTCCTCGGGGGCTGGTCTCTATGAGGAAGTGCCTCACCAGCTCATTGGTGGAATCTCCTAAGAGGGCAGAGAAGATGATTTATTAAAATTGCTCCATTATGTCAGTTTATGCCAATACTGCCCCCTTCCATGGTAATTACCTTTCTTGCTCTGCTGTCCTGTATTAGGAGGCGGCGTGGCGACCTTCATGGCGAGTCCATAGGCTCCTCTGAACGAGTGGCTATCTCGAATTATGAAGGCACCCGGATCTTTGTCCTTTAATAAACCAATTGCTGAATTGAAAAAAAAAAAAAAAACACAATACTTTATCTTCAGAATTAAAAAACAATATTTGGATGACAGTCCTCCTATGTAGTTGATTAGTACTGCATATAGGCCTAGATTCACGCAGAATCGCGGCGGCGTAACGTATCGTAGATACGTTACACCGCCGCAAGTTTTTATCGCAAGTGCCTGATTCTCAAAGCACTTGCATGAAAACTTACGCTGGCGGCCTCCGGCGTAAGCCTGCGTAATTCAAAGGGGCGTGTGCCATTTAAATTAGGCGCGCTCCCGCGCCGGACCTACTGCGCATGCTCCGTTTTGAAATTCCCGCCGCGCTTTGCGCGAAGTGACGTAATTTTTTCGAACGGCGACGTGCGTAGCGTACTTTCGTATTCCCGGACGTCTTACGCAAGAACAAAACATTTTCAAATTTCGACGCGGGAACGACGGCCATACTTTATACAGCACATACGTGTGCTGTGTAAAGTTAGGGCACCAAAAACGACGACTAACTTTGCGACGGGAAACTAGACTAGCAGCGGCGTAGCGAACGCGAAAAACCGTCGTGGATCGCCGTAACTACTAATTTGCATACCCGACGCTGGTTTACGACGCAAACTCCCCCCAGCGGCGGCCGAGGTATTGCATCCTAAGATCCGACAGTGTAATTCAATTACACCTGTCGGATCTTAGGGCCAACTATGCGTAACTGATTCTATGAATCAGTCGCATAGTTAGGAATAGGCATGTGCAATTTTTTTAAGTTACGAATACGTTTTCCGTTGATTCGTTAACATATGAATGAACGAACAATTTAGCACAATTAATAACGAATAACGATATTTTCAAAATAACGAATATGAAAAACAACGAAGATACGAAAGATGAAAGAAACGAAAACATAGAAACAACGAAAATACCGAACCCAAAAAAAATAATAATTACGAAAAACAAAATGAACGAAAATGCAAACTTACTAATATTCGAATGACCGAAAAGAAAACAACGGAAATGCCAAACAAAGAATAAAAAACGAAAATCAAAACTAACGAAAAATAAATTCCGAATCTTCGGAAAACGGAAATGAAAACAACGAAAATACGAAATAATGTAAATTGGCTTTCGTTAGTACTGAAATATTTCTGGACATTGACCAATAGCCACTGAGCGCTGTGCCTTTCCTCTGAAGAGGTTTGTTCCTTCCCCCAATGAGCTTCTTTCTCATTACCTCCTGGCTCCTTGTGTCTTTTTCTGTGTTAGACTGCAGTGTATCTAATTTCTAGGTTTGTATTTGTAATATCTGACAGATTTGTATTTGTAATATCTGACATATTTTAGTTTTCTTCTACGTCAGACTTCATTCTAGACAGGGTGTGTGTGCTAACTAAGACAGTCAAGTCAATCACAGTAAAGTACGAATTACAAAATTACGACGAGTAGTGTGTCGAATAAACGTAAAATGTATTCTAACAGAATTATGAATGCAATAAAATCTAAAAAAGTACATTTTTACAATCAAAGGAAATTAGACACGAAAATACGAATGATCATAAAGCAACGAAAATATATTTCTTACGAAAATATGAATGCGGCATGATGGAAAATATAATGTAAATACGAATAGCAAAACAACGAAAATTAAACTAACGTAAAAACGAAGGAACAAATAAAATCATTTTAAAAATACGAACGCGGCAGAATACAAAATATAACTAAAATACGAATCTCGATTCAACGAAAAATAAACGAACAGAAAAAAACGGAAACAGAAAAAAAAGTGTTACGAAAATACTAAAAAATACGAATACGATAACTAACGTCTTACGAAATTACGACTCGTTACGAATCACGATAAACGAACAGAAACGAAACAGAAATAAACGAAAATTTTTGCTGTGCACATGTCTAGTTAGGAAGACCCTAAAACAGAGATACGACGTCGTATCTCTTTTGTGAATCTGGGCCATAATACTGATCCTTCCATTTCCAGCCCTTTTAATTCTACTGCCTTGGAATCCAGACCATCGATGGTCGTTCTCACCTGCCTGGTCAGCAGTTAAAGTAGATGTTTGTTTTTTTTTGCCCTAAAAGCTGAAGGGGTAATTCAGAAATCCTTGAAAATGTTGTTTGCTTTTAACATTTAGGCCCGGTTTCACGTAGAACCGCGTATCTTTGTGCGGGCGTAACGTATCCTATTTACGTTACGCCTCCGCAACTTTGACAGGCAAGTGCCGTATTCTCAAACCAGTTCCCAAAAGTTGCGGCAGCGTAGCGTAAATAGGCCGGCGTAAGCCCGCCTAATTCAAATGTGGTAGATGTGGGCGTGTTTTAGGTGAATTTAATGTGACCCCACGTAAATGACGCTTTTTACGAACGGCGCATGCGCCGTCCGTGAAAGTATCCCAGTGCGCATGCTCCAAATTAACCCGCAAGAAGCCAATGCTTTCGACGTGAACATGACGTGAACATGACGCACAGCCCTATTCGCGAACAACTTACGCAAACGACGTAAAACGTGAAAAATTTGACGCTGGCCCGACGTCCATACTTAACATTGGTACGCCTCATATAGCAGGGGTAACTTTACGCCGGGAAAAGCCTAACGTAAACGGCGTATCTGTACT
This sequence comes from Rana temporaria, assembly GCF_905171775.1. Classification (NCBI taxonomy): domain Eukaryota; kingdom Metazoa; phylum Chordata; class Amphibia; order Anura; family Ranidae; genus Rana; species Rana temporaria. Next base: position 210,694,779 of record NC_053494.1, read on the forward strand.
GCGTCGGCCGGGCGTACGTTCGTGAATTCGCGTATCTAGCTGATTTACATATTTCTAGGAGTAAATCAGCGTACACGCCCCTAGCGGCCAGCGTAAATATGCAGTTAAGATACGACGGCGTAAGAGACTTACGCCGGTCGGATCTAATACAAATCTATGCGTAACTGATTCTAAGAATCAGGCGCAAAGATACGACGGCTCGGACTCAGAGTTACGAAGGCGTATCTGGAGATACGCCGGCGTAACTCGTACGAGAATCCGGGTCTTAATTTTGGAACAAATGGATATTCCAGAACATATTCACTGTTAAGAATTTGTTCATACAAACGACGTAACTTTACTGCGTCGGCCGGGCGTACGTTCGGGAATTCGCGTATCTAGCTAATTTGCATACTCAACGCGGAATTCTACGGAAGCGCCACCTAGCAGCCAGCGTAAATATGCAGTTACGATCCGACGGTGTAACACAGTTACGCCAGTCGGATCTACGGGAAATCTATGCGTAACTGATTCTAAGAATCAGGCGCATAGATACGACCGCGCAACGCAGAGATACGACCGCGTATCTGGAGATACGCCGTCGTATCTCTTCTGAGAATCTGGGCCATAGTGTCTACAAACTATGGGATGTATTAAATAATTTTTATTTATTTATTTCTACTAGTAATGGTGGCAATCAGCGATTTTTAGCAGGACCGTGACATTGCGGCGGATAAATCAGACACCCGACACTTTTTGGGGACCAGTGACCCTAATACAGAGATCGGTGCTAAAAAAATGCCCTGGCAGGGAAGGGGTTAACATCAAAGGGGTTAAATGTGCTCCTAAGGAGTGCTTTCTAACTGTGTGGGGGAGATGCTTTGACTGGAGGAAGACAGAGATCCGTGTTTTTGCTAAGCAGAAACACAAGACGACCATCTTCCTCTTTTACAAAACGGCGGTGTGCCTTGTTTACATAGGCAGACCGGCATTCTCCCTCTCCTGAGAACTAAGCATCCGCCGGACCCACTGATTGGTTCCCGCTGTGTCCAATTTGGACACAGCCGGCGGCGTGCGCGCGAGCCTTAGAACCACTGCGCAAAATCACCTTCAGGTACGTGATTTTGCTCAGGAGGGTCGCCCTGCTGCAGTCGATCTGCATGGGGTGGACCATAAGGAGTTAATATATCCAGGCAAAGAAAAGAAAATTTGCCACCAAAAATGTCTGAAGTTTGATCAGCATTGGCGATCAGAGATCAGCTGGGAAAATGCATAACGTTTTTTTTCTACAATCTATCAATACCTGTGTTTTCCCCCTTGATACATTTTGTTTTAGTACAGGATTCCTTCCAGGTAATGCCTTGTCTCTATTATTAGACGCGACTACAAATCCAGACTTCATTAGAGAAGTTCTTTCTTTTCTCAGAAGTAACATTTTTATTATCATTCACAAAGCTTTGTATGTGAATTGTAGATGATTTGGGGAAAAACACTTTTTTCATTGATATAAAACTTACACATAATACAAAAAAGTAAATGTTCCGGGGAAGAAAACTCACCCTGGTCTCGGGAGATCTCCGGCTTGTACCAATACTTGGATGTGTCCTGAACAAACTTGACATTCGCTCGGGTCTCCGGGCTGCTGTCTGGAAAACAGAAACCCAAATGAACGACCAATTCTCCTTGGTGGCTGTGAGATGAATGACCATGAACTAGACTCCTAGCCTGGCCCTTGGGGCACCACTTCTCCCACTGACACCAATGATGGGACACTATTCCTCCCACTGACACCAATGATGGGACACTATTTCTCCCACTGACACCAATGATGGGGCACTATTCCTCCCACTGATACCAATGAAAGGGTCACTATTCCTCCCATTGACACCAATGATGGGGCACTATTCCTTCTGACACCAACAATGGAACACTATTCCTCCCACTAAAACCACTGAGCCTTGGGCATTGTATATCCGTCTGACTTTGAGGCATTTTCTACCCCCACTAGCCACAGTCTGACCCCCATGAAAGCCTAAAGCAAGGTCCATAAAGACATGGGTAAGTGAGTTTGGGGTGGAAGAACTTTTCTGGCCTGCGCAGAGTCCTGACCTCAACCCGATAGAACACCTTTGGGATGAATAGGAGACTGCGAGCCAGACCTCCTGGTCCAACATCAGTGCCTGACCTCACAAATGCGCTTCTGGAAGAATGGTCAAACATTCCCATAGACACACTCCTAAACCTTGTGGACGGCCTTCCCAGAAGAGTTGAAGCTGTTATAGCTGTAAAAGGCGGGGCCAACTCAATATTTAACCCTACGGACTAAGACGCCATTCAGGTTCATGTGCGTGTAAAGGCAGGTGTCCCAATACTTTTGGTAATACAGTGTATATCTTCATGCACGCATTACCATGGGCCCTTCTGTACATACCGGACCCCCACAGTACAGGGGATTTTTTTTTTTGGACTGGAGTAGACCTCATTGGCACATAATATGAATACATTATTATAGATCAGGATACGAGATGTGTTTCCTGCTTATGGGAGAAACCCCCTCGTACCTGGCATGGAGAATTTGGAGAAGTCCGGCAACGTCTGGGTGAATGCCATTGTGTTGCCATTGCTTGGGCTGGACATGCCACTGGACATGGGTGAAGGAGCTTTTCCGTTGAGGGTGGAGTAGTTCGGCAAACTGCTGGACCTGTCGCCAGAGGACATTCTCCGTTTTTCCGGCAGCGAGGGCTGAGGAACGGGGCTTCCCTGGCGGTAAAGGGTGGAGTCCGGGGAAGAGGAGGAAGGGCTGCTCATGCCTTGGTAGTATGCAGGCGACACGGGGAAACTTGGGGTGGATGGAGCCTGGTATCCGGAAGCGCTGCTCTGCCTGGACAACGTAGGACGTCGCTCCTCAGGGGTGGAGAACCCATGAAGGAGATGTCGCTCCAAGCTGGGGCTTCCTGGTGTAACCGGGGCACTTCCTGTCATTACAGCCTGGTGACGGACAAGGCTTGGGCTGCCCGGTGGCACAGTTCCCATGCTTTGTGCCATAAAGGGATGCCTGCTCAAGCTCGGGCTTGGAGGAGCATTAGACATGGTTGGGGTGATGACTCTTCTTCCGAATCCAGGGCTCGGAGGAGTGTTGGTGCCCACCGTTCTGTGAAGCGGCTGGGGGCTTCCATGTAAAACCTGGCTGGAGAGTACGCCAACCGGAGGTCCAGAGAAACCGTCCGTCTGTGTGATGCCGTTATTGGGGCTGTACTGATATCCGTCATATGAGCTGACAGGTGTGCCCACGTGGTGCGCCATGTTGGGTGTGGGCGACGCGTTCTGATAACTGCTTTGTGGTGATGCCTGAGACAAGCTGGTGGACCTGAAACTGGAATCCGCAGACGGCTGGGTGGGGGTGGGCAGACGGACGCTGCTCTCTGCTGATGGACAGCTTCTGACAGACACCCTGCAAGAGACAAATTGTAAAAAGTAACTAAAGCGTGCGTGCCAACGGGTGCCCATTTTCAGATGTTAAAGGGGTTGTAAAGGTTCGTTTTTTATTTTCTAAATAGGTTCCTTTAGTGCATTGTTGGTTCACTTACCTCTTCCTTTGATTTCCCTTCTAAGGCCCGGATTCACAAAGGAGATACGACGGCGTATCTCCAGATAAGCCGTCGTATGTCCGAGTTGCGCCGTCGTATCTATGCGCCTGATTCTTAGAATCAGTTACGCATAGATTTCTATTAGATCCGACCGGTGTAAGTCTCTTACGCCGTAGGATCGTAACTGCCACTAGGGGCGTGTACGCTGATTTACGCCTAGAAATATGTAAATCAGCTAGATATGCGAATTCACGAACGTACGCCCGGCCGACGCAGTACAGTTACGCCGTTTGCGTTAGGCTTTTCCCGGCGTAAAGTTACCCCTGCTATATGGTGGCGTACATGCGGCGTACCAATGTTAAGTATGGCCGTCGTTCCCGCGTCGAATTTTGAATATTTTACGTCGTTTGCGTAAGTCGTCCTTGAATGGGGCTGGACGTAATTTATGTTCACGTCAAAACCAATAAGTCCTTGCGGCGTATTTGGAGCAATGCGCACTGGGATATGTCCACGGACGGCGCATGAAAAACGTCAATCACGTCGGGTCATGGTTATTTTACATAAAACACGCCCCCCTGTTCCACATTTGAATTAGGCGGTCTTCCGCCGGCCGATTTACGCTATGCCGCCGCAACTTACGGAGCAAGTGCTTTGAGAATACTGCACTTGCCCGTCTAAGTTGCGGAGGCGTAACGTAAATCGGATACATAACGCACACCTATAGATACGTTGCTGTACGAGAATCTGGCCCTAAATGTTTTTTTTTTCTTTGTCTGAATTTCTTTACTAACTTCCTGTTCCTCCTCAGTAAGCTTGCCCCCATCATCCGAGCCGTTCTGGCTGGGGGTTAGTCAGCGTGCTCGTCCCCTCCCTTGGGACTACATCCCTGTGAACACAGGCTGCGTCTCCCCCTAGGGATGTAGTCCCAAGGGAGGGGGCGAGCACGCCGACTAACCCCCAGCCAGAACAGCTTGGATAATAGGGCGTCTCCCCGCAGGGATGTAGTCCCAAGGGAGGGGGCGAACACATGACTAACCCCCCAACCAGAACGGCTCGGATGATGGGGCGTCTCTCCGCAGGGATGTAGTCCCAAGGGAGGGGCGAGCACGCTGACTAACCCCCGGCCAGAACGGCTCGGAAAATGGGGAGTCACCCTGCAGGGATGTAGTCCCAAAGGGAGGGGCGAGCACATGACTAACCCCCAACCAGAACGGCTCGGATGATGGGGCGTCTCTCCGCAGGGATGTAGTCCCAAGGGAGGGGGCGAGCACGCTGACTAACCCCCAGCCAGAACAGCTTGGATAATAGGGCGTCTCCCCGCAGGGATGTAGTCCCAAGAGAGGGGGCGAGCACGCTGACTAACCCCCAGCCAGAACAGGATAACGTGGATAATAGCATACCTCCCAACAAGCACAGATTCCGCGGGATTATCCCGCACTGACTGCATATTCCCGCAGTCCCGCAAAAGGGTTAAATTTCCCGCACTGAGAGGATCCGAGCTCCCCCCGCTCAACAACTTCGATTCCCTCCCTGCTCAACAACTTCGATCCCCCCCCGCTCAAAAACGTTGCCCCCCCCCCTCCCCGCTCAACAACTTCGATCCCCCCCCACTCAACAACTGTCCTGCAGTGGACTTTTTAAATGTTGGGAGGTATGTAATAGGGTGTCTCCCCACAGGGATGTAGTCTCAAGGGAGGGGGCGAGCACGCTGACTAACCCCCAGCCAGAACGGCTCAGATGATAGGGGCAAGCTTCCTGAGGAGGAACAGGAAGTGAGAAATTCAGACAAAGAAAAACAACATTTAGAAGGGAAATGGAAGGAAAAGGTAAGTGACCCAACAATGCACTAGCTTAAAGGAACCAATTTAGAAAATAAAAAACGAACCTTTACAACCCCTTTGATCACCTGACAAATAAAAAATAAATAAAATAAAAAAAGTATAACATTTTGCAGTAGAAAATTAGCAAAAAAAAAAAAAAACGAACAAGAATGTGTGAAGGATATTTGAAATGCATGTTTAAAATGATCTGAAAAATGATTTTCTGAATTGCCTTTTGTTCCCAGAAAAGGCCGTCACTATGCTCTGGGAATGGGTGGAATGTATAGAACTGAGAAGTCACGTTGGAACGAAGGCCACAGCAAGTCTAGAGGACTTTCACATTTTTTGCAAATATCTGGCTGCCAATGCAACAAACAATACCCGGTACTTCTGAGTATGGGGAGCATGCGACTCGCCCTGCTTCTTCCTTCATGGAACAGCACTGCTACTTTCCAGTTGGCCGACGCAGGGACCGGGTGCTGCCACATGGAGGCAGCAAAGAGTCATGAGCACTGTGTAAGTTCCAGCGGGGGTAATGCTTTTCCATACAGCCATTTCCATCAGTGTGTGGAAACCATGGATTCTATGGAGTAGGGCTTGTCATGCTCTCAAAGAAAAAAAAAAATCTAACTTGAGCTACCCATACATGGATCGAAGTTCAGCAGGGACAGGCCAAATTTCCATCCACGTACGGGCCCTGTGGTTGTAAATAGAGACGTGCACGGCTGAAAAATTTGTTGTTTCAGATTTGTTCGTAAAGTTGATCATTTTGATCTGTCACGTCAGAATGATTCGTTTTATATATTTGTTGTTCTCAAATCAACTCGAAATTTTAATTTCATGCGGCTATATTCATTCTATTCTATTTTTTCTATACTATTCTACCCTATTCTTTTATTTTCTGTTTTTAGCGTTAATCTATTTTATTATATTGTTTACTATTCTATCATTTCATTTTTTATTATTTTCTATTGTATTATTGATTTATTTTTGATTATAATTTGTTGAACTCAAATTACTTTCCTAATTAAAATTTGAATACGTTTTGAATTTTTTGTTTTTATTTTCAAATTCAAATTCAGATAGTCTATTACATTCTTTTCTATTCTTTTTTTATTTCCTGTTCTTTTTTTATTCTTTCCTATTCTATTTTCTATTCTAATTATTTCCTGTTCTTTTTTTATTCTTTCCAATTCTATTATTTTATTTTTCATAATTTTCTATTCTACTCATTTAGGGGCAGATCCACGTAGATCGGCGCTTCTCTCCGCCGGGCGTAGCGTAGCTAAGATACACTACGCCGCCGTAACTTTTTTTTTTCTCATCCTCAAAGAATTTGCGCCGTAAGTTACGGCGGCGTAGTGTATCTTTGGCGGCGTAAGGGTTCGGAATTCAAATGGATGTGATGGGGCCGTGTTTTATGTAAATGCGTCGTGACTGTCAGGGGAGAAATGCCTGACCGTCTGTTCATACAATGTACAGTATGAACAGCGATCAGTCATTTCCCCTAGTGAGTCCACCCCCCCTACAGTTAGAACACACCCAGGGAACACACTTAACCCCTTCCCCGCCCCCTAGTGTTAACCCCTTCCCTGCCAGTGGCATTTTTATAGTAATCAATGCATTTTTATAGCACTGATCGCTATAAAAATGCCAATGGTCCCAAAAATTAGTCAAAAGTGTCCGAAGTGTCCGCCATAATGTCGCAGTACCGAAAAAAAAATTGCAGAGCGCCGCCATTACTAGTAAAAAAAAAATATTAAGAAAAATGCCATAAAACTACCCCCTATTTTGTAAACGCTATAACTTTTGCGCAAACCAATCAATAAACGTTTATTGCGATTTTTTTTTACGAAAAATATGTAGAAGAATACGTATCGTCCTAAACTGAGGAAAAAAAATGTTTTTTTATATATTTTTGGGGGATATTTATTATAGCAAAATCTAAAAAATATTCATTTTTTTCAAAATTGTCGCTCTATTTTTGTTTATAGCGCAAAAACTAAAAACCGCAGAGGTGATCAAATACCACCAAAAGAAAGCTCTATTTGTGGGGAAAAAAAGGACGCCAATTTTGTTTGGAAGCCACGTCGCACGACCGCGCAATTGTCAGTTAAAGCGACACAGTGCCGAATCGCAAAAAGTCTTTGACCAGCAATATGGTCCGGGGGTTGAGTGGTTAAAGGGCAACCCCCCCTTTTTTTTATAATTTTGTTTTTATATATATTTTTTTTATTTATTTTTTTTGCTTTTAATAAAGGGCCCAGAGGACCTCCGGGCCCTTTAACCACTCAACCCCCGGACCATATTGCTGGTCAAAGACTAGAGCACTTTTTGCGATTCGGCACTGCGTCGCTTTAACTGACAATTGCGCGGTCGTGCGACGTGGCTCCCAAACAAAAATGACATCTTTTTTTTCCCAATTTTTTTTTAAACTTTTTTTTATATTTTATTTTCTTGTTTTTATTAAAGGGCCCGGACTTTTTGATAGATAAAAAGTGCATTTTATATACAACAATATAGATCAGACCAAAATGAGGGACAAATGAGGAATGAGGGACAGAGGGACATTGCTCCAAATCATGGACAGTTGGGAGCCATGTTATAAGTCTTATGGAGATTTCCCCTTCAAACATTTAAAGTTATCTCCTGTCTTACCCATCCATGCTGTGTATGGGGCTGCTTGTAGAAATGGGGCTGTGGGAGGCAAAGGTGTTGGGGTATCCTCCGTTCCTCAGGGTGTCCACGGTGTAGGTCTGTGGTTGGGTGGGGGACGGGGGAGCGCCGATGCCAGCTGCACGGGCAACAGACTCAACATAACTCCTGGGCTCTGCTAAAAAAAAAAGGGGGTAAAGGTTAGCCCATTAAGATCATCAATTGTATGGTTACAAAGGAACAGAGAGAGTAGATGGAGTGAGTAGTAGTAATAGAAGCTCCAATTAAAGATGGTAAACTGCAGAAAATGGGAACGTCTAAGGCAGGCAACAGGCAAACGTGCAAAACACCAACATGGCTGCGGTTATGTTCGGATATATCGGTATTATCTGCCCAAATTAAAGACGTTGCATAGACCTTGTTTATGTCACACACATCACTGAAGGTCACTCGCTGATGAAAAGAACATGGAGTCAAACGGGTCAACCCACACAATTAAGGAGACATTTTTATGGCATTGTGACCCATCAAAATGAACACTCTGGTTGTGATTGATGCTACAAGTCCTTTGGAAGTTTAATCTGCTTGGAATTTTCCTTCCCTATTTCCACGTTCCCTCATCAGCATGCTAATAAATAAATAAAAATAATCTGTTTTATATATGTTTATAATCATAAGGCCTCGTTCACGCGGGACATTTTCATCTGTGCCCCATGCAGGGATGTGTTTGTCTGCACAGGTGTTGTGTGCATCCTTCCCCATGCCGGCAGATTGACTTCTGTACAACCAGTTTTTTTTTTGAACGATCAGTGCTGCCGGCTATAGCCAGAAACACTGATCATTGTATTCTGACAACATATGTGTGGATGGGGGAATAGAATATTTTATTTTTCGCTCAACCTACAAGTTAAATGATTTTTTTTTTTTTTATCAATGTATGCGTTGCTTAAGAGGCGACGTGTGGCTCAGCGTTAAGCATGTAGAACACCCCTGCTGCAATAATTTTACCTTTGTCCTCCAGTCTTCTGTGTCTTCCATGCCCTCTCAATTGCCAGTGTTCACTGTGCTACCCTTATGCCTCATTGTCCCTGTGTAATCTGTGTTTCTAGTGTTCCCATGTCTCTTGTGCACCCTGTGTGCCCCTGTGTCTCCTTGGTCACCCTGTGTTCCACTGTCTCTCCAAGTGTGCCCTGTGCACCCGTGTCTCCAAGTGCCCCTGTGTCTTCAAGTGCGCCTTGTGTGCCCCTGCATTTTCAAGTATGCCCTGTGTGCCCCTGCATCTTCAAGTGTGCCCTGTATCTCCACATGTGCCCTGTGTGCCCCTGTGTCTTCAAGTGTGCCCTGTGTGCCGTGTCTTCAAGTGTGCCCTGTATCTTCAGACGTGCCCTGTATGCCCCTGTGTCTCCAAATGTGCCCCTGTATCTCTACTGCAGCCTCTGTCTACCCTTGTGCCTCATTGTCCCTGTGTCAAGAGCTCATCTGTGTTTCTAGCGTGCCCTGTGTTCCCCTGTTCAACCTGTGTATTTCCCTGTGTCTCCAAGTGCACCCTGTGTGCCCCTGTGTGTACAAAGTGTGCTCAAATGTACTCTGTGTGCCCCTGTATCTCTAAGTACCCAGTGTGTCTCTGTGCCTCTAGTGTGCCCCACATCTTCAGTGTGTCCTGTGTCCCCAAATTCTCCCCTGTGCTTCCATGTGTACCCTGTGTGCACACGAGTCTCCAGTGCACTCTCATGTCTCCCTGTGTACCTCCATGACACCTGTGTCTCTTTATAGCCTCCTGTATGCTCCTGCAATCCCTTGGAGTTGGACTGTCCAACTCCGTGGATAAAAACCTTTCTGGGAAGATGTATTAAATTGTCCTGATGACCACTGTCAATGTGACGTAAAGTTATGGGAATCCAAATTTGAATGTTATCACCGGAACAGAAATAGAGGAGAAATCTTTCAACACAAATCGTCCTGTGATAACTGAAGATCTCAATTCAAATTTGGAAGGTTGTCCTCTCCTGTGGTGTCATCTCTAGGACAGAAAGAGAAAGGAAACCTCCCAAGCAATGGAAAAACCTACCATGGGTTTACAACCCTTCCGTAATCCGCCCAAAACTAAAAACAAAAAGATTTGACTATACATACAGTTTAGTAAATCAAACAAGTAATGTGCCGAGCCGACAGTCATCTTACATACATCTTATGTTGTGACTACATCTTAGAGTCTTTAAGACATATTAAATAAGCCCCAATGTAATTAATAATTGCCCGTATTTAAAGCTTGCCATTGCAGTGTTGAGTTTGTCACCGTCTGTCGTGACATTTCCCAAAGAATGAACAACAGATTAATTGATTTCCACCTCTCTCACAAGTACTTTCTCACAGGGACAAAAGACGAGACGAGGGATCCACAGAGTGTGCCATGAATAGTTAATTCTCCTTTTATACACAAGTTCGTTCTATTCATGCTTCAATGGGTCTCTCTTTCTCTGTGCCCTACTTTCATCCCTGTGCCCTTTACACCCGTTCTTCCTCCATCTCCCAACACTGGCTGGTGGCACCAAGCTCTTCACAGATCGTCATATAGTAATGCTACATAGTCATATAAAATAATTTCTGATAAAATGGATGGCTGATATTATAAACAGTTCAGGAATCTGTCAGAACACCTAAAGCCTGATTCGTCAGGATGAATAGTTAAAATGCAAAGCTGATCTATGGCTAAATTTAAGGACACCTGACCATCACACCTTCTAGATGTCCAAAATTATGTACCGTATTTTCCGGCATAAAAGACGACCTTTTACACTTAAAAAAAATCCCCCAAAAATCGGGGGTCGTCTTATACTCCGGTATATGGATGTCAGCCCGCTGGATGTGCATTAAATGTCCGCTGAGCCAATCACAGCGAGTGATGTATTCTATTAATGAATACAAAAGCCTGCCTTTGCAGAGGTTGTAATATCATCAGCCCACACCTCTCTGCATCTCAAAGCCAACCTGAGCAGGCTTTGTATTCATTAATAGAATACATCGCTTGTCGTGATTGGCTCAGCGCGGTATACTGTAATACTGTATACAGTATGTTACCCAATGGGGCTACCTCTTGGCTCCTCTTCCTACCAAGGCCACTTCGCCATCCACCACCGGAACTTTGGTTTGGAGCACCTGACCCTCCACATCTGGCACCTGACCCTCCATCTGAAGCACCTGAAGGGGGGTCGTCTTATACGGCGAGTATATCTCAAAACCAACGTTTTAGCTGGAAAATTAGGGGGTCGCCTTAAATGCCAGCAAATACGGTAGCCATGCCACCAACAGTTTGAGTTCAGGAGTTTCTAGTGAAGGGTACTGCTATTCCTACAACATGCAAAGACATTTTAGGCAATTGTGCTTTTCCAACCTTGTGGGGAAGACCATTTCCTGTTCCAGCAAGACTGCGGTCCTCTGTACACATAAAGACATGGTTTGATGAGTTTAGTGTTTAGGAATTTGAGTATCCTTCACAGAGCCCTGACCTTAACCCCACTGAACACCTTTGAGATGAACTGGAAGGAGACAGGTCTTCCCAATCAACGTCTCCAAAAAGACATAGTTTGTTAGTTCCATAAAGACATGGATGAGCGAGTTTGGGGTGGAGGAACTTGACTGGCCTTCACAGAGTCCTGATCTCAACCCGATAAGAACACCTTTGGGATGAATTAGAGGGGAGACTGAGTCAGGCCTTCTCGTCCAACATTAGTGCCGGAAGAATGGTCAAACATTCCCAAAGACACACTCCTAAACCTTGTGGACGGCCTTCCCAGAAGAGTTGAAGCGGTTATAGCTGCAAAGGGTGGGCCAACCCAATATTGAACCCTACGGACTAAGACTGGGATGACATTAAAGTTTGTGCATGTAAAGGCAGGCATCCCAGTACTTTTGGTAATAAAGTGTAAGTTCTGTCCAAAAGTTCTTGTATGAAAAGTAGATCACAAAATCCTTAAAAAAAAATACACAAGTAATAATCAGACATATCTGTTGTCATGTACACTTTAGCCTGAGATGGCCTCCTAACAACTTTTCTTATTTTTTAGTTATACTTTGTTAAGCATTCTAAGTCTAGTAATTGTAGGACTAACCCACCACATTCATTCACTAATCCATACATCCTACAAGATGGGTGAGAATGAACGGTCCAGTCCTTTTGTTTCGCCCCTCTGTGAGGGATCGTGGGAGTTGAGAGCCTCCTTTTCTTGTAGAAAGTTAAACATTCCGACATAGCCCGGTCTTTCTGGCACTTGTGACACCATCCCCTAATCAGCTGATGTATTTGCCTACAAACACAATGGGGGAAATTCACAGGCAGGATTCAGCCACTACAAAAGGGCCGTGTCAGCTGGGTGACGTAGCGGGCACGTCTGCCTCTTGTGTGGCGCAGCTGTCACAGAGGTCAAACATTCAACTTGGATTGAAGTGCCAGAAAAGGGTCAGGTTCAAGTAGATGATGTAAAATGGGAAACGGTGGCTTGTACAAAGCATGGCACCTGTGTGGTCCCCGAATCACGTGTTGACTCGTTCGCAAAGAACTCCTAAGATCTGTTTTCACCTAAACTGACCCCATAAAACAATCTCAGTTCAACTTCAGGAAAGCTACAACCCTCGTTGAACAAATAATAACAAATACTGGGCAAAGAAAAATAAAAAATGTTTGCGTCTATTTTCCATTGAAACCCTAATAATGAACATTTATTATTTGCCCAGTTTGGGTATGTTAACCACTTAAGCCCCGGACCATTTGGCTGGCCAAAGACCAGAGCACTTTTTGCAATTTGGCACTGTGCCGCTTTAACTGACAATTGCGTCGTGCGACGTGACTTCCAAACAATATTGGCGTCCTTTTTTTCCCCACAAATAGAGCTTTCTTTTGGTGGTAGTTGATCACTTCTGCGATTTTGATTTTTTGGCCCTATAAACAGAAATAGAGCGACAATTTTGAAAAAAAAAGCAATATTTTTTTACTTTTCTACTCAAATGTGAGTTGCCAATTTTCTGTATTGCTAAAAGTGTTATTAAAACATCTACACTTAGAGGCGCCTCTCTCCTTGTTTTTTTTTACTTTACCCCACAGGTTGATATTTTTCCCCATGGATCGGTATTGTGCCTCCTGGGTTGATATTTTACCCAATAGATCAGTAATTTACTCCCTCGGTCAATATTTTACCCCACAGGTTGGTATTTTACCCCATTGATCAGTACTTTACCTCCTGGGTTGATATTGCACTCCACAGGTGGGTGTTTTACCCCATGGATCAGTATTTTACCTGCTGGATTGATGTTGTACCTCCTGCATAGGTGTGCGCAGCCTATTACATTAGGGTGTGCACCCCAAAGCTCAAACACGCATGTGTATATACAGTATGTACATATATGTAGCCATAGGGAAATGGACAGTGTCAGTAGAACAGTGGATGGTGTCAGTGGGCAGGGACTGTTGTCAGTAGTTTCTTTTTATTTTATTTTTATTATTACATTTTACAATTAAATTTTTTTTTACAATATTTTTGTACAATCATTTTTTATTTTATTTAGTGAGATATCAGGGGCCTAAACAAACCCCTGATATCTCATTTTGAGACAGAGAATGGGGCTGAGGACAGAGATTCCAGAGTCCCTTTCTCTGCAGCCAAGCAGCAAGGGGAATCTGTGCAGCACAGGGTGATTAGGGTGTGCCTGGGCACATCTGGCACATAGGGTTGCCACCTTTTCTTCAAGCCAAACCCAAACACTTTTGCGGCACAGAGCAATTTATTTATATATCTTTTGCAGTAAACACTATAGGATTATAAAAGACCTGGAACACAATTGGGTGCCCCAAGGGGAGTAGTAATGTAGCGCACAGAGCGCCCAAGTGGGTGTGGCCAAATTGCTTCTGCTGACATCATCACCCTACCCTTCAGTGATGCCAAACTGGCCCCCAAACTGCCGCCCGCAGCGGCAACAGATTTGTGAATGACTATCTCGGTTACCTGGGGAGCCACAGCCTGGTCCAGGGGCGGACTGCCCATTCGGGCACTGCCCAAAGGCCCTATGCCACTAGTGGGCCCCATCAGGGTTGCCAGCTTCAGTAAAACCAGGGACAGTATGTAAAAATCTGTGTTTTTTAAAAATCCCAAGATTATAGCTGCCCCGCCTCTCCTGTACCTTTTCAGTGTCTGTATGTGTATTCTGTGTGTATATAAACTGTATGTGTGTGTGTGTATAATGTATATATACTGTATGTGTATACTGTGTGGCCCCATAATCTATTGCCTGGGGGTCCCATAATCTCCTATTGCCCGGGGGCCCCATAATCTGCTTTTGCCCGGGGGCCCCATGCGTTGTCAGTCCCCCCCTGGCCTGGTCTAAATAATGTGTCTGGGTTTCAGGTGGACTGAAACCCGGACACATGATACAAAACCCGAATGGGTGAATCCTGGACAGGTGGCAACCATACTGGCACACCCTATGCGCACGCCTATGACCTCCTGGATTGATATTTTACCCCAGCTATAGACCACATTTGTTGATTTTGCATTTCAGTTTTCATTTGAAAACCAGAGAAAAAAAATGTGAAAGAATTGTTGGCAGATTGCTGTAAACGGTTTAAAAGAAAAAAAAAACTGTCTAGAGTTTCTCTTCAACAATCACTGACATAACCAGCCTATAATTCTGTACATATCCTAATAAATATATCTAACAGAGTGCAGCTGTGTTTTATGATCCTGCACCTTCCCCCCCCCATAGAAGACGTCTAGAACAATGACCTACAGGACAGACAATGCCTCTTCTGAGACTCTTATAAGGGAAGATTGGCTGTCGGTGATGCTCGGTGATGCTCGGTGACGGCTCGTCTCTATCCAGGCGAACGTCAGATTTTCACAATCTATTTTTAATACCTTGCGACTAATAGCCATGATTTCACTGTACCGTATTCTGCTCATGTTTAAATATCCCAGACGTGGTCTGTTTACATGCCATGCTTTAGCCAAGCCAGAACTCCCTGTATAATGTCCAAATTTGGGAATGTATATCCTAGCCGCTTGACGAACGTGCAAAGCTTGTGTGAATGGTGAGGGGGGCGTCCAATTTTTTGCTTCTGTAAATTAAAGAGTTGCTGTAGTGTAAGATAAATGAGAGAGCACCACATCAATATCCACCATACGCATCATAAAATGTATTCCCCCAAAAACAGCCAGCACGTTTCAAGGGTCCAAGACCTCCACCTTCATCAGGGCTTGTAAAAAAAATGGTGGATTGCTGACAAACGGTCATAGACTGTAATAATGAGAAGAAAGCATGAAACTGATGGTCCAAAAGTTTTGGGTTGTTTTACGATGGACTGTTGATATTGGTGTGGAGCTCTCATTTCTCTTACACTATCTTTATCTCCTCCGAGGGTCCTTCCTGTAAATAGAGAGCTGCCCATTTGAACTGTCGGGGTGCACGAGATCAATCACATTGGTGACTGCATTTGATCCAGGACTGCTGCCATAACCACACTATCAGCTAGAGGTCCTACCAAGGGTGGCGAGAGGATTTTGGTGCACAGTAACCGTGATTGAGGAGATGTGATTGATAAGCTTTGATTCGTTTTTTTTTCTTGTGAGTGCATTTTTATCTAGTTGTCATCATAAAATAAGAGGTATTGCAGCACAGCCTGTGCGCTCTACTCTCTTTTTTGTGTGTTTTCAAGACATACTTTATTTAGGATCCTGTGATGTCATCACTGGGTTTCTGTTCTTTTCAATGCAATTCTGGCAGGGCGCTGTAATTTTTCAGGAAGCTAAGCACAGCACCCTGCCGGCCCCTCCCACCATCTGCCTGCATTACATTTTTTTCGTGTGAGTGCATTTTTATCTAGTTTTCATCATAAAATTAGGTGTTAGGAGAAAAATGGAGTCCAGTACCCAACAGGTTACCCATGAGCAAAAAGGAATGGACTATTTTGGTACCAGTTTGGACAAAATACACAAAGTGATTATAAAAAATAAGGGGTATTACACTAGAGCCTGGTCGCCCTTTTTTCTTGTTTGTGTGTTTTCATGCTATTCTTTATTTAGGATCCTGTGATGTCATCATTGGGTTTCTGTTGTTCTCAATGCAATGCTGACAGGGTGCTGTGATTTTTCAGGAATCTATGCACAGCACCCTGCTGGCCGCTCCCACCGTCTGCCTGCATTACATTTTTTTCTTGAGAGTGCATTTTTATCTAGTTTTCATCATAAAATAAGGTGTAATGCCGCGTACACATGGTTGGAAATTTCCGATGAAAAAAGTCAGACGGAATTTTTCATGTGTATGCCCCCATCGGACTTTTTCCATCAGAAATTCCGACGGAGTTAGAAAGAGTACATGTTCTCTTTTTTTTTCAGACGGAATACATTTCCATCGGAAATTCCATTCATCCATGCATGCTCAGATTCAAGTCAACGCATACTCGGAAGCATTGAACTTCATTTTTCTCGGCTCGTTGTAGTGTTGTACATCACCGCGTTCTCGACGGTCGGCATTTGGTGCGACGGTGTGTATGCAAGACAGCTTGAACGAAATTTCATCAGAAGAACCCATCAGAGTTTATTCTGACGGAAAATCCGACTGTGTGTACGAGGCATTAGGAGAAAATGGAGACCAGTTCCCAAAAGGTCACCCTTGAGCAAAAAGGAATGGACTATCTCGGTACCAGTTTGGACAAGATACACAAAGTGATTATAAAAAATAAGGGGTATTGCACCAGAGCCTGTGCACTCCTCTTTTTTGTTTGTGTGTTTTCACAACATACTTTATTTTGGACCCTGTGATGTCATCATTGGGTTTCTGTTCTTCTCAATGCTATGCTAGCGGGGTGCTGTGATTTTTCAGGCAGCTATGCACAGTATTGCACCAGAACCGGTGCGCTCTTCTATTGTGTTTGCAGTTTCCAGTGCCCGCTGGTTGCGAGAGCAGCAAGGATGCAAAGATTAACCCTTTCAAGGCTGGAATTATTTTGAACTTTTGGACCTTCTCCGTGCAGGTCACCTGTACAGTACATAGTTACATAGTTAGGTTGAAAAAAGTCCATCCAGTTCAACCACAAAAAAAACAAACAAACAAAATAAAAAACACAGTACAATCCCATACACCCAACTCCATACCCACAGTTGATGGAGAGGAAGGCAAAAAACCCCAGCAGAGCATGATCCATTTTTCTACAGCAGGGGAAAAAATTCCTTCCTGATCCCCGGAGAGGCAATCGGATTTACCCCGGATCAACTTTACCTATAAATCTTAGTACTTGGTTATATTATGTACATTTAGGAAAGAATCCAGGCCTTTCTTAAAGCAATCTACTGAGCTGGCCAGAACCACCTCTGGAGGGAGTCTGTTCCACATTTTCACAGCTCTTACTGTGAAGAAACCTTTCCGTATTTGGAGGTGAAATCTCTTTTCCTCCAGACGTAAAGAGTGCCCCCTTGTCCTCAGTGTTGACTGTAAAGTGAATAACTCAACACCAAGTTCACTGTATGGACCTCTTATATATTTGTACATGTTGATCATATCCCCCCTTATTCTCCTCTTCTCAAGGGTGAATAAATTTAGTTCTTCTAATCTTTCCTCATAGCTGAGCTCCTCCATGCCTCTTACCTGTAGCGTTAGCGCAAGTACTGGCACGTGTATACACAGGAATATAATGAAAACAGAATGTTTTTTCTTAGCATGTTGATGGGGGTGGGGGGAGAAAAACCAGAGAAAAAAAATTGTAGCAGATTAAACTTGTGTTAATCAAACAAAAAGAAAAAAAATATGTAAATTCTCAAGCGATGTAAAAATGTAGTTTTCAATGAAGTTATGAAACAAACGTAACAAGACAAGATAAAAGTCAGTTGAGCAAACCAAGCCAACTCCTCGCAGTGCAGGAACTTACCGTCCTCATATTCAATAAATGTCTCAATCTCTGATGTTGGAAGGAAGAGATAGAACAGAAATTCATACAGGAAGAAGAGAACGGCAACAAACAAGCAATTTCAGAGCGTGTCAGCAGATAGGAGAACATAAAAGTAAAACGACCCCGGTGTAGATAAAGCATCGAACATATCTGACAATCAACATACAAAGGGGAGCTGGAAAACTCAGTGACATTTAAAGTAATCTTTTCATCGCGCTGACGGCAAGCAATTAGCTTCAGTAAATTTCCACTTACGCCGAGCTCCGGCGCAGAACCATTAATAGACACAGAATGGATGAATACACTGGCAAAGTTCAGAAACACAAAGCAGCCAATGAGAAGTTGTTATGACAGTAAACTAAAATCGGATTGGTTGCTATGCAATTTGCAAATCAACAATGTGCTGCCTTGTTGAGTAATCCGAAATGTGGGGATGCTCCTTATCTCTGATGCCCCGTACACACGATCATTTTTCAGCATGAAAAAAAACGAAGTTTTTAAAAACGTCATTTAAAATGATGGTGTGTGGGCTACACATCATTTTTCGGCTTCTGAAAAACGACAAAAATTTTTTTAATCTCTACGCTACAGAAACTGCTTGCTACTGATTCCTGAAACCTGCTTTGCACCATTTCTTTGGTCGCAGGTGGCCCTATTAAGATGTCTGCTCATTGCAGGCAAAGCGGCTTGTTGCAGCGTCACACTGGAATGGCAAATGCAACAACTGAAGACACCCCTCTACATGAGACAAAACACAGCATTTTCCTGCAGGCTTTAGCAAAAGGCAAGCGAAGATCAGAGGAGGCAATGGGGGGGGGCTTCCAAAACACATAAAACTGGGCATTGGTCCTAAGAACCTCCCAGACAAAGACAGATGGAACCAGAACAGAGGGCAGTCTGCAGTGACCAATGCCAAGGACAAGTGGGGTGGAGGGACCCAGCAGGCTGCCATTCTTCTGCCAAGCACCACCATCAAGTAATTGCCCACAATCTGCATTGTTCAACAATTACTGCTCAAAAGTTTAATTGATTGTTGGAAGCCTGCAGGACGCTATACTGGACTGTGTCCCATTTTAAGGCAACTTCAGTGGATCTGTTTAGATCTTGGTCATCTCTCATAACTCACCTATCTACATAGGTAGGTGCGAAGTATAGATGCTATAGAGCAGTGGTTCTCAACCTGGGGGTCGAATGATGATTTGCCAGGGGTCACCGAATCCTGGGCTGTTCTTGAAGCCCGCACCGCCCTTCCAGCCTTTTTGCCCACTCAGCCTCTTCGCAGCCGCCCTTTCAGTTCACGGCATGACTGGGGGGCAGAGACTAGAGGTCAGCTGACTGGTGAGTAATGTGAAGTGGGGAGGGGCTGGAGGAGACCCTATCTCCTGATTTCGGCAAAGGTGTCACTGCTACGAGACACCACAAAGGGGTTTTAATATTGTACAAGTGGAAAGGAACTCAGGGAGCTGTAAATTTTCATGGGTTATGGGTGCAAATTACTTGTCTTGCCTTGGGTGCTGACAACCCACGCTACGAAAATAAATTTACTGTTAGGGGTCCCCACAACCTGGGAAATTTTATCAAGGGGTCACGACACTAGAAAGGTTGAGAACCACTGCTATAGAGGGATGGCTTTCTGTAGGTTGACTTCACTAAGATATATGATTGCTTGACCTGGGGTTCTTATGTTGCCTCACAATATTTTTCTTAATAAAACATTCCATTTACAAACATACTATAGCCACAGGCTTGAAATGGTAATTTTTTCCCAGAAATGGATATTTAATTACCCAAGAACATTTATTTCTGACAGCATTTAAGCCTATGGATCACCATATACCCATGGGATGGCATTATGTTCTATGGATCAGTATTCTACCCCATGGAATGGTAATCTTCTCCACAGATCAGTATTTTATAGATTGTTTTTTTACGCATCAACATTTAACTCTATTGTCTATGGTTAACTCTATGGTTCGGTACTTCACCCCGTGGATTGGTATTTTACTCCATGGGATGGGTATTCAACCAACTGGACTGGTATTCTACTCCACGTAAACAACATTCTACCCTATGAATTGGCATTTTACCCCATGGATTGGTATTCTAACCACTGAATCTGTATTTTACATCATTATTTGATATTCTACCAACTGGATTGGTATTTGACACAATAGTTTGGTAGTCTACGCCGTGGATTGGTAATTTGTATTTGACCCCATGGATTGTAATTCTACCTCATGAAACAGTATTCTATCCCAGGGATCATTAAATTACTCAGTGGATCAGTATTTGATCCCATTAATTGTTATTCTATCCCCTGGATGTGTATTTTACCCCATGGAATGGTATTCTACCCCATGGATCATTATTTTACTCAGTGGATCAGTATTTTATCCCCTGGATGTGTATTTTACCCCATTGAATGGTATTTTAGCCTTACAGATCAGTATTCTATCCCATGGGTCATTATTGGATTAAAGTATTGGCATTTTACTCCATTAAATGGTATTTTACCCTTACATGTCAGTATTCTACCCCATGGATCATTATTTTACTCAGTGGATCAGTATTTTATCCCATTAATTGTTATTCTATCCCCTGGATGTGTATTTTACCCAATGGAATGGTATTTTAACCTCAGATCAGTATTCTACCACATTGATCATTATGTTATTCAGTGGAACAGTATTTTATCCCATGGATGGGTATTATATCCCCTGGGTGTGAGTTTTACCCCCACTGAATGGCATTCTACCCCATGACTTAATGTATTGGCATTTTACTCCATTGAATGGTATTTTACTCTTAGGCCTCGTACACACGACGGGACATGTCCGATGAAATCGGACATGTCCGCTGGCGGATTTTGGTCTGATGGCTGTACACACCATCAGACCAAATTTCCCGCGGACAGCGAACGCGGTGACGTGGCCGCACCGTCGCCACGACAATGACGCGGCGACGTGCGCGACCCTGGAAGGTCAATGCTTCCACGCATGCGTCGAATCACTTCGACGCATGCGAGGGCTTTCGGCCGAGCGGACATGTCCGGTGAGTCGTACAGACGACCGAACATGTCCGACGGACAGGCTTCCAGCGGACAGGTTTCTTAGCATGCTTAGAAACATTTGTCCGCTGGAAACCTGTCCGATCCGCCGGAAAATTGTTCGGTCGGCCGTACAGACGACCGAACATGTCCGCGGAAACTGGTCCGCCGGACCAGTTTCAGCAGACATGTTCGGTCGTTTGTACGAGGCCTTACAGGTCAGTATGCTACTATATGGATCAATATTTTACTCAGTGGACCAGTATTTTATCCAATACATGGGTATTCTATCCCCTGTATGTTTATTTTACTCAGAGGAATGGTATTTTACTCTTATAGATCAGTATTCTACCCCGTGAAACATTATTGGCTTAATGAATTGGCATTTTACCCCATGGAAAGGTTGGTATTCTACCCCATGGATCATTATTTTACTAAATGGATTGCTTTTTATCACATGGACGGTTAGTCTATGCCCGCATGGGTATTTTACTACATGGATCAGTATTTAACACCATGGATCAGTACTTCATTAAAAAAATCTGTATTTCACCCCACGGAGTAGTATTTTACCCCACAAGCTAAATGTCACATGAAGTCATATGTAAATATATATATATATATATATATATATATATATATATATATATATATATATATATATATATATATATATATATATATATATATAAATTCGCAAAATCGGTCCCTTAGCAACTGCCATTTTTTTCTTTCCCTGCCTAGAAATGGGACAGCTGAAGAAACAGAGAATCCAGAAGCTCGAAGTGCTCCTTCTATAAATCCCAGCCAGCCCAGAATCCTTTGCAACATCTGTTGCATTTAATTGTCTGAACAGAGCCGAGTATCAACAGCTGGGAAACGTGCACTGGCTGCATCTGCCACGAAAACGAACGAGATCCCCACACCATGTCCTTCCTGCCGATGAGAGCCGAACGAGCCGCCGGGTCACCTCCTGTTCTACGGCAAAAAAACACGCGAGCTGAAAAAAGCGTTTCGATTTCCCGTGAGATTCTGCAGAATCCCTGTAGCCCAGGTGGTTGTCTTCACTTCACTAAAAGCTTCAACCTTCCGAGCTTTGATATTCCTACAGCATTCTAACACAGAGGGTCAGATTTTCCACCGCGGGGAGCCAAAGGCCGTTGTGTGAGAAAATATTTGCCAGCGACATCAGTAACGCTTCACTGTTGGCTTAGGGTGATGGAGAAGTGAAAATGCTGCCCATGGCTACCAATCTGACAGATACAAGGAAAATATAAACCCAACGGCTTAGTTTCCCTGGTCACCAGGACAAACCGAGAAAAGGTCTTGGGTTCAATTAGATACAATTTAACCCATCAGGTGAAACAGAAT
Organism: Rana temporaria; assembly: GCF_905171775.1. Taxonomy (NCBI): domain Eukaryota; kingdom Metazoa; phylum Chordata; class Amphibia; order Anura; family Ranidae; genus Rana; species Rana temporaria. Next base: position 210,717,168 of record NC_053494.1, read on the forward strand.
GGCAAGTTTGCCATTCATCAGTATTGTCATGTAGGGTCCACTTGGGGTGTCACCGGGGCCCCTTAGGCCTCGTACACTCGATAGGTTAACCAGAGGACAACGGTCTGATGGACCGTTTTCATCGGTCCAAACCGATCGTGTGTGGGCCCCATAGGTTATTTAACCTTAGGTTAAAAAAAAGCCAACTTGCTTTAAAATTAACCTATGGATTCCTAACCGATGGTAAAAAACGATCGTTAGTAGGCACGTCCATCGGTTAAAAATCCAGAATCAAGTCGACGCATGCTTGGAAGCATTGAACTTCGTTTTTTTCAGCACGTCGTTGTGTTTTACGTCACCACGTTCTGACATGATCAGTTTTTTAACCTATGGTGTGTGGGCGCGACGGACCATCAGTCAGCTTCATCGGTTAACCGATGACAACGGTCCTTCAGACCGTTCATCGGATGGACTGATCGTGTGTACAGGGCTTTACAGTTTTCTTACTGACCACAACACAAAAGGGAATTTTTGAGATTAACCACCAACAGCTGGATTAAGTAAGGGCTCCCCGAGACCTAACATTTATTTTATGGGTTCCTCTGGATTAGAAAAGTTGAGAACCCTGCCCTAGAAACTGGAAAGCACTGTAGTTGGCACCACTACTCCTGTAATCTTCATATTTCTAGGTCCCATACCAAGCGGATGCCCTGGTACATTGTGAACACAGGAGGTTTGCTCACTTGGCACAGGCGCCATTCAGAGAACACTTTTCATTTTCTCAATGAATGCAATGATTGGACGAGATAAAGACATGGGGTGGTGATGTCACATTCTCCAACTTGTTCATTCCAAGAACACTTTGCATACCAAGTTACTGTGATGAAAATGCACTCACCTCCAGATTGCTGCAGCAGAATATCTGCCGGGTTGTGTGGCTTTAACCCCAGCGCTGACAGAGGTGTCTTTGCCAATCCCGGAGGAGATCGCAAGGCTAGAGGGAAACACAGAGGCAGAAAACGTGAGAACGCTCGCTGAAAAACACAAAGCTACATAAAGGGATGTATTAACCACTTAAGTCCCGGACCTTTAGGCAGCTAAAGGACCCGGACAGTTTTTGCGATCCGGCACTGCGTCGCTTTAACTGACAATTGCGCGGTCATGTGACATGGCCCCCAAACAAAATTGTCGTCCTTTTCCCCCCACAAATAGAGCTTTCTTTTGGTGGTATTTGATCACCTCTGCGGTTTTTATTTTTTGCGCTATAAACAAAAATAGAGCGACAATTTTGAAAAAAATGCAATATTTTTAACTTTTTTCTATAATAAATATCCCCCAAAAATATATAAAACATAATTTTTTTCCTCAGTTTAGGCCGATACGTATTCTTCTACATATTTTTGGTAAAAAAATCGCAATAAGCGTTTATCGATTGGTTTGCGCAAAATGTTATAGCGTTTACAAAATAGGGGATAGTTTTATTGCATTTTTATCAATTCTTTTTTTTTTACTACTAATGGCGGCGATCAGCGATTTATTTCGTGACTGCGACATTATGGCGGACACTTCCGACAATTTTGACACATTTTTAGGACCATTGGCATTTTCACAGCAAAAAATGCATTTAAAATGCATTGTTTACTGTGAAAATGACAATTGCAGTTTGGGAGTTAACCACACTGATGGGTTTATGTGTGACCTAATTTGTGTTTCTAACTGTAGGGGGGTGTGGCTGTAGGTCTGATGTCATTGATTGTGGTTCCCTATAAAAGGGAACACACGATCGATGACAGCGCCACAGTGAAGAACGGGGAAGCGCTCCCCGTTCTTCAGCTCCGGGGACCGATCGCGGGACTCCAGCGGCGATCAAGTCCGCGAGTCACGGTCACGCGCTCCCCCGACCCCACAGCTGGGCTTAAAGGGCCACGTACGTGGATGTGCCCAGCTGTGCCATTCTGCCGACGTATATCGGCGTGAATGGGTCCTTAAGTGGTTAAAGTATTTATAAACCCAAAACCAAAAATGTGATATATTGCAGCTTACTAATTGATACCTGCTGTGATGGCTGCACTTGTTTTCTTTATTTATTACAGGTACTTACCAGTGCCTTGAAAAAGTATTCATACCCCTTGAAGTTTTCCACATTTTGTCATGTTACAACCAAAAATGTAAATGTATTTTATGTGATAGACCAACACAAAGTGACACAATTGTGAAGTGGAAGTAAAATTATAAATGGTTTTAATTTTTTTTTACAAATAAATATGTGAAAAGTGTGGGGAGGGGCATTTGTATTCAGCCCCCTTTACTCTGATACCCCTAACTATAATCTAGAGGAACCAATTGCCTTCAGAAGTCATCTCATTAGTAAATAGAGTCCACCTGTGTGTAATTTAATCTCAGTATAAATACAGCTGTTCTGTGAAGCCCTCAGAGTTTTTTTTATATGACTTAGTGAACAAACAGCATCGCGTAGTCCAAGAAACACACCAGACAGGTCAGGGATAAAGTTGAAGAGAAGTTTAAAGCAGAGTTAGGTGATAAAAACAAAAAAAAAATCTCCCAAGCTTTGAACATCTCACGGAGCTCTGTTCAATCCATTATCTGAAAATGGGAAGAGTATGGCACAACTGAAAACCTACCAAGACATGGACGTCCACCAAAACTGACCAGGCCGGGCAAGGAGAGCATTCATCAGAGAAGCAGCCAAGAGGCCCATGATAACTCTGGAGGAGCTGCAGAGATCCACAGCTCAGGGGGGAGAATCTGTCCACAGGACAACTATTAGTGGTCTCTCCACAAATCTGCCCTTTATGGAAGAGTGACAAGAAGAAAGACATATATTAATACGGTTAATACGCGCGGGGAACATTACAGCTTTGAATAGCTGTAATGATTCGCGCCGCGCTGCGTATAGACACTCCCCCTCGCTCGGGATTGGACAGTTCACCCGAGCAAGGGGGAGTGTCTATACGCGGCGCGGCGTGAATCATTACAGCTATTCAAATGAAAGCTGTAATGTTCTCTGCCCATATTACCCAGTCGGCGGGAGCGGGGATGCGGCGTAACGGCGGCGGGGGGGGGGGGGGAAGTATTCTATTTCGGTATCGGGGGTATTTGCGGGAGTACGAGTACTCCCGCAAATACTCGGAATCGGTCCCGATACTAGTATCGGTATCGCGACAACCCTACTGTCAATGTATGCAGTGCTTTACATATATTCTTTTTTATATTTTTATTTTATTTTCACCTGGTGATCTTGCAAATAACACAATTCATGTTCCTGGGTGTCTTATGTCACTACTCCACTGTATCTATGGAGGAAGTCATGGTTGTAACCCTATTCTGCTCTCTTGATATGAACTACAAACATGTCCGTATCCCTTCATCTCTATTAAACTGCAGCTCTTATGGGATGTTTCCGGTCTGCAGTGGTCAGGACCGACCAAAAGTGGCCCAAGGAAGGAAAACCAACGAACCAGAGACAGGGTCATGGGCAGCCAGGGATTGTTGTGGTACAGTGCAATTAATGCCTGTGTAGTCCGAACCAATAAAGGAGCTGCTTCAGATCAGAGTGTGGTCTATGAATGCTCCGGGAAGGAGTGCGGTTTATGAATGCTCCGGGAAGGAGTGCCGTCCATGAATGCTCCGGAAAGGAGTGCGGTCTATGAGTTCTCTTGGAAGGAGTGCAGTCTATGAGTTCTCTGGGAAGGAGTGCGGTCTATGAGTTCTCTCGGAAGGAGTGCGGTCTATGAGTTCTCTGGGAAGGAGTGCGGTCTATTGGTTCTCTCGGAAGGAGTGCGGTCTATGAGTTCTCTGGGAAGGAGTGCGGTCTATGAATGCTCCGGGAAGGAGTGCGGTCTATGAATGCTCCGGGAAGGAGTGCGGTTTATGAGTTCTCTCGGAAGGAGTGCGGCGGTCTATGAGTTCTCTCGGAAGGAGTGCGGCGGTCTATGAGTTCTCTCGGAAGGAGTGCGGCGGTCTATGAGTTCTCTCGGAAGGAGTGCGGTCTATGAGTTCTCTCGGAAGGAGTGCGGTCTATGAGTTCTTTGGGAAGGAGTGCGGTCTATGAAGAGTGCGGTCTATGAAGAGTGCGATGGAGAGCGAGCAGCTCGGAGCACTTTGGATGCTGCCCTCTGTCAGATCCTTGTTGTCCTTAATAGGCCAATTGTAGAGAACAGAGAGGAGCTGTGATGATGGATGGTGAATGGGAGAACACGCTGATTCCAGACATTCCTCTGTTTCCTGACACAATAACTCTGTTATTCATCCTCAGGAATGTTTCCAGTCCCCACTCAGTGAGAGATCGGAATATGACATCCCCACCCTTCTCTGCTGGGATCCCGATTCTCCCGCTCCATCTACTCCCAGCAAATCCACAGAAACTGCCGGGAAGCTACAAGTCCCAGCAGGCCCGGGACTCATTCAATAAGTAGTACTGGGAGCAAAAACACGAGACGCAACATATAGGGCCAGTATGGCCGGGAAAGACCCCAAATGTCTCATTAACCCCTTCATGCCCAAGCCTTTTTCTGACGTGTGTTGCTTACAAGTTAAAAATCTGTATTTTTTGCTAGAAAATGACTTGTAACCCCCAAACATTATATATATATTTTTAGCAGGGACCCTCGAGAATAAAAATGCCGATTGTTGCAATATTTTAAAGCGGAGCTCCACCCTAAAGTGGAACTTCCGCTCATCGGAGTCACACTGTATTTGCACAGCAGTCTTTCAAATTGTGCACGCTTGTGGAATGGCGACAAACTATGGTACTTAACCACTTAAGGACCCCTTCACGCCGATATACGTCGGCAGAATGGAACGGCTGGGCACATCCACGTACCTGTACGTGGCCCTCTAAGCCCAGCCTTGGGGTCGTGCACGTGACCCGGTTTGAAGCTCCGTGACCGCGCCCGCGGGACCCGATCGCCGCCGGTGTCCCGCGATCGGTCCTCTGGAGCTGAAGAACGGGGAGAGGTAAGTGTAAACACACCTTCCCTGTTTTTCGTTGTGGCAGTGTCATTGATCGTGTGTTCCCTGATATAGGGAAACACGACCAATGACGTCACACATCCAGCCCCGCCCCCCTAAAGTTAGAAACACATATGAGGTCACACTTAATCTCTTCAGCGCCCCCTTGTGGTTAACTCCCAAACTGCAATTGTCATTTTCACAGTAAACAATGCATTTTTATAGCACTTTTTGCTGTGAAAATGACAATGGTCCCAAAAATGTGTCAAAATTGTCCGAAGTGTCCGCCATAATGTCGCAGTCACGAAAAAAATCGCTGATCGCCGACATTAGTAGTAAAAAAAAAATATTTATAAAAATGCAATAAAACTATCCCCTATTTTGTAAACGCTATAAATTTTGCGTAAACCAATCGATAAACGCTTGTTGCGATTTTTTTTTACCAAAAATAGGTAGAAGAATACGTATCGGCCTAAACTGAGGAAAAATTTTTTTTTAATATCTTTTTGGGGGATATTTATTATAGCAAAAAGTAGAAAATATAGATTTTTTTTCTAAATTGTCCCTTTATTTTTGTTTATAGCGCAAAAAATAAAAACCGCAGAGGAGATCAAATACCACCAAAAGAAAGCTCTATTTGTGGGAAAAAACGCCAATTTTGTTTGGGAGCCACGTCGCACGACCGCGCAATTGTCAGTTAAAGCGACGCAGTGCCGAATCGCAAAAACTGGCCGGGTCCTTTAGCTGCCTAAAGGTCCGGGTCTTAAGTGGTTAAAGTGGACCTTCACCCACTATTTAACAAACCCGATTCATTTGATAGAATCTAAACCCTGCTTGCCCTAGGGCTGCGCGCAACGCTCTTCCATACAGAAGAACTCCGGCGCGGCCATCTTTTATTGATCATAGGATTAGTTGGCAGGATTTCAATTCGAATAAAGAATACATTTGGCCGGAGATGAACAGAGAAGAGATCCTGGAACCATTTCCCCGACACATCAGAAGGAAATGAGAATGTGATGGAGATGTTGGATGGAGAATAAAAATAAATACATTGGCCCAGATTCAAGAAGCTATTGCGCCCGCGCAACCATAGGTTGTGCGGCGCAATAGCTGTTTTTCTCCCGCGTAGCGAATGCCCCTGATTCAGGAACATCGCTACGCGGACTGCAGCCTAGGATATGACAGGCATAAGCCTCCTTATGCCTTCATATCTCAGGCTGCATTCTTGCGTTGTCCGCTAGGGGGCGCGGCCATTGTGATCGGCGTATAGTATGCAAATTGCATACTACCACCGATTCACAAAAGTTGCGCGGGCCCTGCGCACGCAAGGTACGGAGTTTCCGTACGGCGACTTTAGCGCAAGGTTGCTCCTGCTAATAGCAGGGGCAGCCAATGCTAAAGTATAGCCGCCCTTCCCGCTCGTGAAATTTAAATTTCACGTCGTTTACGTAAGTGATTCGTGAATGGCGCTGGACGCCATTCACGTTCACTTAGAAGCAAATGACGTCCTTGCGACGTCATTTGCCGCAATGCACGTCGGGAAAGTTTCCCGACGGAGCATGCGCTGTTCGCTCGGCGCGGGAGCGCGCCTAATTTAAATGATTCCCGCCCCCGGCGGGATCATTTACATTAGGCGCCCTTACGCCGGGCTAATTAGCATAGCGCCCGCGCAATTTACGGAGCTACTGCTCCGTGAATCGCGGGCAAATCGAAATATTTGCGTGGGCGCAGAGCAAAAATCGTTGCCCTTTCCCCCATGCAAATATTGCGCGGATCTACCTGAATCTGGGCCACTGTTTGGATCTGCACCATAGATAAGTAAAGCAGATGGGGCCCCCCAAGGTGAAGGACAACAAGTACAAGAATGCCCTATAGCCACCAATGGAGGAGCAAGAAATGGATCTCTAGCTTTCTGTATGAACCACTTGAATATTTTTTACTTTCTGCTATAAAACGTATCCAATAGAAATTAAAAAAAAAATCTGATTTCTTCATCAATTTAGTCCAATTTGTTTTCTGCTACATATTTTTGGTAAAAAAACAAAAACAAAAAAACAACAATAAGCGTAAATTGGTTTGCGCAAAAGTTATCACGGGCCGGATTCAGAAACAACTTACGACGGCGTATCTACGTAAGTCTGAGTGTGAGGCGTCGTATCTCGGCGCCTGATTTAAAGAATCAGATGCGCCTCACTGTTGCCAAGATACGAGCGGCGCTACGCCGTCGTATCTTGGGGTGCATATTTCCGCTGGCCGCTAGGGGCGCTTCCGTATATTTCCGCGTCGAATATGCAAATGAGGTACATACGCCGATTCAGAAACGTACTTGCGCCCCTCGGATTTAGCTACGCCATTTACGTAAGGCGTCGGTCCGGCGTAACTTTACCCCTCATAAAGCAGGGGTAAGTCATGTTAGGTATGGACGTCAGAACAGCGTCGTATTTTACGTCGTTTGCGTAAGTCGTCCGTGAATGGGGATGGGCGTAGGTTACGTTCACGTTCATGTTAGGGAGATAATTCGATGTGATACTGAGCATGCGGGCGCATGCGCCGTTCGTTAGGTGCGTCATTTACGTGGGGTCACGATTCATTACCATACAACACCCCCCCTACCAGCCTAGTTTGAATTAGGCGGGCTTACGCCGGCCCATATACGCTACGCCGCAACTTAGGACGCAAGTTGTTTCTGAATACGGTACCTGCCTCTCTAAGTTACAGCGGCGTAGTGTATATGAGATGCGCTACGCCCGCCCAAACTTAGGCGATTCTGAATCTGGCCCCACGTCTACAAACCATGAGATAGATTTATGGACTTTTTTATTTTGTAGTAATGGCGGCAATTAGCGACTTATAGCGGGACTGCGAAATTGCGGCGGACAAAACAGACACTAAGTGACACTTTTTTTGTGGGAACCAGTGACACCAACACAGTGATCAGTACTAAGAATATGCACTGTCACTGTACTAATGACAGGGAAGGGGTAACATCAGGGGCAATCAAAGGGTTAAATGTGTCTCTAGGCAGTGCTTGCTAACTGTGTGGGGGAGGTGCTTGTACTATGGGAAGGCAGAGATCCGTCTTCCTGCTTTGTAGGAACACAGGATCACTACCTTCCCTACTGGCAGAATGACGATCTGCCTTGTTTACAAAAGCATGCTAAGATTCTGCTTCTCTTGGGAATGATCGGCAGTTCCCGCTGATTGGCTCCCCATGTGTCCAATCACAGCAGGAGCGCATACCTCCCAAATGTCCCTGATTTCGAGGGACTGTCCCTGATTTGGAGCAATGTCCCTCTGTCCCTCATTCTCCTCATTTGTCCCTCATGTTGGTCTGATCCATATAGATGTATATAAAATGCACTTTTTATCTTTCAAAAAGTGTTTCCCAGAGCTAAACCTTTCATCTGATTTCTAAATTTCTACATTTGTAAATTCCAGAAGCCAATATAAAGAAATAGTAGTGGTAAAAAAAGCACTTGTGGGTTTAACCAATCTTATTTTTTTGTACAATTCTCCTTTAAGGGGGTGTGGTCAGGGGGTGTGTCCTAGGCCTGCATATTTTTGCTGATAGGTGTCCCTCATTCCCATTTCAGAAAGTTGGGAGGTATGGGAGCGGTTGGCTGGCGTGTGCGCGCGCAGGTCCGGAAGTGCAGCATCCCGTACAGGTATGTGATCCTGCGCAGGAGAGCCGTATACAGGAGCTGTGTGTATATATACATATACATATATATATATATATATATATAACACACACACAGTGGAACCCTGGATAACGAGCATAATCCGTTCCAGGAGAATGCTTGTAATCCAAAGCGCTCGCATTTCAAAGCAAGTTTTCCCATAGAAGTCAATTGAAACTAAAATAATTAGTTCCACATCGACTTCTATGGCATGCAATACCGCATGTGGCCAGAGGTGGGGGGGGGGGGGGGCACCGGAGAGACTCAGAAATACTTAAAGATCTTTTGGCTGCCCTCGGAAACCCCTGGAAAGGCTTGGCTCCGAAGGGCTTCGATCAAGTCTGGCGCCCCCGCACCTCTGGCCAAATGCGGTACTGCACACCGCAGAGGCTTGAATCCTGCGAGACAACACTCGCAAACAGAGTCAGGATTTATAAAAATGAAGTGGTCGTGTTGCGAAAACGCTCGTTAACTGCGTTACTCGCAATGCGAGGTTCCACTGTATACGGTTGGCAAGCGGTTAAGCTTTGGCAATAAAACCTGGAAGCCGATTGGTTATCACGCACAGCTGCACCAGATTCTGTGTGCTCCAGTTTTACTAAATCCCTCCCTATGTATCGGATGAAACAGCCTGAGCACAGATTATTAGACACACCTTTACAACTTAATGGTGGGGGGTGTGGCTTACCTGTGGAGGTGGGGCTAATAGCAGGCGGGATCTCCATTTCCTCGAAGGCCTCCTTGTAGCTGTGCAGGTGATGCTGAAAAAGAGACGCATCAATGTTACTCACTTCTCATTAAATATTAACAAGCAGCAACACAAGACAAACCTCTTACAATGACTATAGAATACCTCCCCCTTATGTCACATAGATGAGAAAATTGGGAGGTGTTCTGTAGTTCAGCAGGGGAGAAATAGGCAGGGCTGACACCACTGCTTTGGATATCAGTGCAGCAGAGGCAGCGTGGTGTCAGCTCATGCAGGAAGTTCAGAGCAGGTCTTGTTCCTCTCCCAGCCTGGACAGTGAAAGGAGTAGCAGAGGACCGATCAGCTCATCTCTCTGCACTCTCCTCCTATCCGTGTGCTCATTTGTTAGCACAGGAGTATTGCAGTCAAAGGCGTTGCTAGGGGGGTGCGGGGGCTGCGGTCCGCACCGGCTGACACCCGCTAGAGGGGTGACACCATCTCGTTTTTTATTTTTTTTGCTGACATGCCCAGCCTACCCTGTGCAATCCCAGCCTGCCCTGTACCACCCCAGCCTGCTCTGTGCCACCCCAGCCTGCCCTGTACCACCCCAGCCTGCCCTGTATCACCCAGCCCACCCTGTACCACCCCAACCTGCCCTGAACCACCCCAAACAGCCCTGTAACACCCCAGCCTGCCCTGTACCACGCCAGCCTGCCCTGTGCCACCCCAGCCTGCCCTGTGCCACCCTAGCCTGCCCTGTACTACCCCAGCCTGCCCTGTACCACCCCAAACTTTCCCATGCCACCCTAACTTGCCCTGTGCCACCCTAACTTGCCCTGTACCACCCCAATCTGCCCTATGCCACCATAACTTGCCCTATACCACCCCAACCTGCCCAATGCCACCCTAACTTGCGCTGTACCACCCCAACCTTTCCCATGCCATCCCAACTTGCCCTATGCCACCCTAACTTGCACTATACCACCCCAACCTGCCCTGTACCACCCTAACTTGCCCTATACCACCCCAACCTGCCCTATGCAACCCTAACTTGCCCTATGCCACCCCAAACTACCCTATATCACCCCAACATGCCCTATACCACCTTAACCTGTCCTATACCACCCCACTACACCAACCTTCCACTATACCACTCTATACTACCCTAACCCGCCACTATACTGCCCTATACTATCATTTACAGGGGCTGGTTTGGGGTGCGCCCCGTGCGCTGCCTGCTTGGTGCTGGGCAGCCAAGACAGAGGGGGGGTGACACCATGTTTTACCCCCCCGGGTGACACCAACCCCTAGTGACGCCACTGATTGCAGTAAACCTTCTTGTGCTGCTTCTTCAACAAGCTAGTGAGAGCCTGCGTTACGGACATCATCGGTGAATTCCCGCAGACTATCACCACTAAAATACGGCGTGACTTCATAAAATAACTCAGGCAGTATTTTAGTAGCCCCCTTTTTTTTTGTGAATGCCAAAAACGTGAAAAACGATGTGCGGTATCTTACTGCGTAATCGGATGCGGTAAGATACCGCTTTATGAATGGAGCCCAGTGCGCCTAAAAAAAGGTATGTAATGAAGAGAGAGATTTGAAAATGTTTGTGGGGGAGGGGCAATATAAAGCAGGTTAAACTTCAGATTTTTTTTGCATAAAAAACATTGACTCAATATTCTTCAAGGGGCGGTTACCTCTTTCGGCCTCCCCCCTGGATTGGCCGCGATCGTGTTGAAAACTTCAGGCGAAACGCAGCGCACAGGAGAGCGGACTTTGCTGGGATTGGATCCGGGGTCCCCGGCGCTGTCTTCATATTGTCCTTCGCTGGTGGTCCTCCTGCGTGTTAGAGAGCCGATCTCGTCCGGGGTCTTGTCCCGGGTCTGGACTCCTGGAGGACAGGGAAAGGGAAAGTCAGGGCTGAGCAGCGTTTGGAGGCGGCGTGTACATTCAGAGGCGAGTTATATAATCCATGCATGGAACAAAAGCAGCAAAGACGTCCTCCGCAACATACAGAAAATATAAAATAAAAGTGTGTATATATATATATATATATATATTATTCCAAAAATAATGATTATATACAGTATATAATCATTATTTTTGGAAAAAAATAAATATATAAATGATAAAATCATTATTTTTGGGATATATACACACACACTATAAATAAAATCATTATTTTTTTAAAAAAAATAATTATATATAAATGATAAAATCATTATTTTTGAGATAAAAAAATAAATAAATTATATTATATATATTATTAAATAATATATAAATGATAAAATCATTATTTTTTGGATATAAAAATAAATTATATATATATATATATATAAAACATAATAAAATCATTATTTTTGGAATGAAAAAATAAAAAAAAAATCATATATTTCATATTTTTCTTTTTTCATTCCAAAAATATTGATTATTAGCCAGATTCAGAGAGGATTACGCCGGCGTATCAGTAGATACGCCGTCGTAACTCTGAATCTACGCCGTCGTATATTTAAGCGTATTCTGGAAACCGGATACGCTTAAATTAGGCTAAGATATGAGCGGCGTAAGTCTCTTTACGCCGTCGTATCTTAGGGTGTATATTTACGCTGGCCGCTAGGTGGCGCTTACGTTGTTTTCCACGTTGAATATGCAAATGAGCAAGATACGCCGATTTACGAACGTACGTGCGCCCGTCGCAATTAGTTACGCCGTTTACGTAAGACATATGCCGGCGTAAAGATAAAGCAGGTCTCTAGGTGGCGCAGCCCATGCAAAGTATGGACATCGGAACAGGCGTATCTTTTTACGTCGTTTGCGTAAGTCGTACGCGAATAGGGCTGTGCGTAAGTTACGTTCATGTCGTAGGCAGTGTTCGACGTATCTTAGGCATTCTATCAGACGCATGCGCACTGGGATACGTCCACGGACGGCGCATGCGCCGTACGATCAAAACGTCAATTACGTGGGGTCATGCCTTATTAGCATAAAACACGCCCACCTCTTCCCAATTTGAATTAGGCGCGCTTACGCTGGGACATGTACGCTACGCCGCTGTAACTTAGGACGCAAGTGCTTTGTGAATACAGTACTTGCCTCTCTAACTTGCGGCGGCGTAGCGTAAATGACCTGCGCTACGCCAGTACAAAGAAGCGCCGCTCTACCTGAATCCGGCTATATAGATATATAAAATCATTATTTTTGGATGCGGCCAGCCATTGTTTCTATTCTGCTGCTTTACCCCAGCTCAGTTCACCGCGGCGATCTGAGCCAGAAGTGGGAGCGGGTACCTGTCAAAACAAAGTACCCGCTCCCCCCCTCCCCCCAAAAGGGGGTCCAAATGTGGCAGTGGAGGGGGGGAAGGGTGCAAACAAGCGGCACTTCCCCATTTGGGTGGCGCTCCGCTTTAAAAACCGAAAAAGGGTTTAAACTGCCCGTGTTGCAGGGCTTTGGAAGCGCTGCCCATTCATTGCAATGGGCAGGGGTGGTGGAGGAGCGGTGTATACAGCGCTCCTAAAGATGCTGCTTGCAGGACTTTTTCTAACGTCCCGCCCCCAGAATGAAAGCACTCAGGTTTTTACATTTTGGCGGCATGGGAGGCAGATTTCAGGCGCTATACAGACGCTAATTCTAGCGCTAAAACGCCTGAAAACTGCCTTAGCGTGAAAGGGGTCCAAGTTACATTTACAGGTCTTGTTCCTCTCTCAGCCTGGACAGTGAAAGGAGTAGCAGAGGACGCATCAGCTCATCTCTCTGATAGTCTGCTCTCTCCTCCTATCAGTATGCTCCTTTGTTAGCACACGAGCATTGCAGCAAACCCGCTTGTGCTGCTTCTTCCTTTCCCAGTCTGAGCTTTGTTGGAAGAAGCTGATGCCAAATAAATTCAGGTATATTCTTGCATTCAAATAAAAACGTATTGATGAATACAGAGCCGCACTAATGTGCGAGTTTATGGAGTTTTATGCACGATAGACGCCCGCGGGCCGCGGCCTCGGTGCAGACTCCGCCCACTGAGGGGTCAGAATAATAATGCAGCATTTTGGTGGAATGAATGTCAGTCCGGAGGAGTAGTTTAATGCCACAGACAGTCTGAGCGCTGAGACCCCGGGGCTATGGGAGGGGGCGCTGCGGCTGATGCTGGATGTGAAATGGAAACATGAGATGAACACGATAAAGTGGAACGGAAGAAACGCGATCGCCGCTGTTCTGCTGTGGAGACCGGAGGCCGGAAATTTGTATTATCTTCTGTTTACACAGCGCCCGCATAGGCTGTAGCCGCGCAGGGGTCTCAAACTGGCGGCCCTCCAGCTGTTGCAGAACTACAACTCCCATGAGGCATTGCAAGGCTGACAGTTACAAGCATGACTCCCACAGGCATGATGGGACTTGTAGTTCCGCAACAGCTGGAGGGCCGCCAATTTGAGACCCCCTGCTTGTAGCGCTTTATAACCGGGCGCACTGTACACTTCTACAATGCTGCCGGGCTACCCGGGCTAAAGGCCGCATCTGGACCTGGCGTACAACGGCGTACAAATTGGACAATTAGCTGCCTCTAGTTTGTATGCCGCCAGAAATGTCAACCCTGGAGATTTACTAAAACTGGTGCCAGGGCCGATCCTAGGGTCACAGACGCCTGGGTGCAGAAATATTTCTGGCGCCCCACATGGGTGTGGTCATCTTACAAACTCCTCCCCTTTACAAATGTTTCTATGGCTACGACTCAAACACAGAGATGCTCCCCTAAGAAATCTTCATTAGTGTCCCCCAGCAGGTGTCCCTCATCAGAGCCCCCCACAGCAGGTGTCCCCCATCAGAGCCCCCCCACAGCAGGTGTCCCCCATCAGAGCCCCCCCACAGCAGGTGTCCCCCATCAGAGCCCCCCACAGCAGGTGTCCCCCATCAGAGCCCCCCACAGCAGGTGTCCCCCATCAGAGCCCCCCCACAGCAGGTGTCCCCCATCAGAGCCCCCCACAGCAGGTGTCCCCCTTTAAAGCCCCCCACAGCAGGTGTCCCCCTTTAAAGCCCTCCACAGCAGGTGTCCCCCATCAGAGCCCCCCAGAGCAGGTGTCCCCCATCAGGAGCCCCCCACAGCAGGTGTCCCCCATTAGAAGCCCCCCACAGCAGGTGTCCCCCATCAGGAGCCCCCCAGAGCAGGTGTCCCCCATCAGGAGCCCCCCAGAGCAGGTGTCCACCATCAGAGCCCCCCAGAGCAGGTGTCCCCCATCAGAGCTCCCCAGAGCAGGTGTCCCCCATCAGAGCTCCCCAGAGCAGGTGACCCCCATCAGGAGCCCCCCAGAGCAGGTGTCCCCCATCAGGAGCCCCCCACAGCAGGTGTCCCCCATCAGAGCACCCCACAGCAGGAGCCCCCCAGAGCAGGTGTCCCCCATCAGGAGCCCCCCACAGCAGGTGTCCCCCAACAGAGCCCCCCACAGCAGGTGTCCCCCAACAGAGCCCCCCCACAGCAGGTGTCCCCCATCAGAGCCCCCCCCCCACAGCAGGTGTCCCCCATCAGAGCCCCCCCACAGCAGGTGTCCCCCATCAGAGCCCCCCACAGCAGGTGTCCCCCATCAGAGCCCCCCACAGCAGGTGTCCCCCATCAGAGCCCCCCCACAGCAGGTGTCCCCCATCAGAGCCCCCCACAGCAGGTGTCCCCCTTTAAAGCCCCCCACAGCAGGTGTCCCCCTTTAAAGCCCACCACAGCAGATGTCCCCCATCAGAGCCCCCCAGAGCAGGTGTCCCCCATCAGGAGCCCCCCACAGCAGGTGTCCCCCATTAGGAGCCCCCCACAGCAGGTGTCCCCCATCAGGAGCCCCCCAGAGCAGGTGTCCACCATCAGGAGCCCCCCAGAGCAGGTGTCCACCATCAGAGCCCCCCAGAGCAGGTGTCCCCCATCAGAGCTCCCCAGAGCAGGTGTCCCCCATCAGAGCTCCCCAGAGCAGGTGACCCCCATCAGGAGCCCCCCAGAGCAGGTGTCCCCCATCAGGAGCCCCCCACAGCAGGTGTCCCCCATCAGAGCACCCCACAGCAGGTGTCCCCCATCAGAGCACCCCACAGCAGGAGCCCCCCAGAGCAGGTGTCCCCCATCAGGAGCCCCCCACAGCAGGTGTCCCCCAACAGAGCCCCCCACAGCAGGTGTCCCCCAACAGAGCCCCCCCACAGCAGGTGTCCCCCATCAGAGCCCCCCCCACAGCAGGTGTCCCCCATCAGAGCCACCCACAGCAGGTGTCCCCCATCAGAGCCCCCCACAGTAGGTGTCCCCCATCAGAGCCCCCCACAGTAGGTGTCCCCCATCAGAGCCCCCCACAGTAGGTGTCCCCCATCAGAGCCCCCACAGTAGGTGTCCCCATAGATCAGTACTTGTCCAATAGATCCCTGTAGCTCGGGCGCGCTGGGAGCAGAAGCACATTACAGGGGGCGGGGCATACGTGGCATCTTTGGTTACTTGGAGGGTGGCACTCGGAGAGCATTTCTGGGAGTGCACGGGATTATTTGCAGCAGCTCCGGCCAACCCAGAAGCCTCTCATCTCACTGCCTATGGTAGAAGAGCCAACAAACGCAGAGGGGGCGGGGCAGACAGGAGACTTTGGAGCTTCGGCGCCCCCACCTCTGTGGCGCCTTTTTTACAGTATGCATAGATGTTGCTATTAACCGCTTAAGGACCGCCTAACGCCGATATACGTCGGCAGAAGGGCATAGCTGGGCACAATCACGTACCTGTACGTCGCCTTTAAGAGCCCAGCCATGGGTCGCGACTCGGCCCTGTGCTCCGTGACCATGCCCGCGGCACCTGCAGACCCGATCGCCGCCGGTGTCCCGCGATCGGGTCACAGAGCTGAAGAACGGGGAGAGGCTTGTGTAAACAAACCTTTCCCCGTTCTTCCTAGTGTGACTGCCACTGATCGTCTGTTCCCTGTTCCCTTGTCTACGGTGCATGCGTGCCGTAGACAACGGCGCAGCCGCAATGAGAATCCCATTCATAAACGGCAATGCCGTATTTGCCGGCTCCCTTGCGCATGAGTGACGTCATTGCCGCTCCGGCCAATCACAGCACCGGAGCTGCGATACCCAGAAGTAAACTTCTGGGTATCTGTGGAGAGATGTCTGCGGCTGGAGGGGGAGACGAGGACGGCTTTGGGGGCTTCGATCGAGGTGTGTTTTTTTTTTCCCGGGTTTACAATCACTTTAATAGCCCATGCGCATGTAGTGAAACCTGATTGGCTCTTGGTGTAGCCCCTCCCTCTCCCAAATCCTGAAATGCTGGGGAATACAGGAGACTGATGGCAAGACCCATTCACATTAGCTGCATGAAGAAATAAATATTACCGCATGCCAAATCGCATGAATTCTTTTCTATTGACTACCTGGAGTTCAGTTTGGAAAGGGCACATTGTGTGCACAGAACATAATATGAGCTGAAATGTCAGGAAACCCCCATCCCCCGCCTCCGACATTCAGGGGGATAAAAGAAGAGGAGGAGGCGAACATCTCTTGTCATCCGCAACAAGTCCGAACCAGCCCAAACATTTCTCCGTCTGAAGACGATACGCAGATATGCCGGAGAAGATTCTTTATACGCCAAAGTGTCATTTCCTACACTCTCTGAAATGAGGAGCATTGTTCTCCCGCCAAGAGGGGAAGATGGAAACTTGTAGACAGAAGATTCCAGTCCATGCCGTTCCCAGTAGAGGGACAGAAACGAGAACAGCGGCCCAGACCGAGCAATGAGCTGTGCAGAGGACGTGCCAACATGTTCAAAACATTTCCAGGGACCCCTTCCAAATGGGATGGTAAATAATCGGCCAACACACAGAGTTCTGTCCGGGGCGTGCTACAGAGGCCCATGTGTGACTTGTTTGTTACACTCCACAATATGTCATTCTAATACCTCCGTCCCCAATATTCCTCCCAAGAGGAAGCGCTTCTGAGTCTTTTCATGACATTTTGCCACTTTATTTTTAAGGTTTAACCACTTAAGACCCGGACCAAAATGCAGCTAAAGGACCCGGCCAGGTTTTGCGATTCGGCACTGCGTCGCTTTAACTGACAATTGCGCGGTTGTGCGACGTGGCTCCCAAATAAAATTGGCGTCCTTTTCCCCCCCACAAATAGAGCTTTATTTTGGTGGTATTTGATCACCTCTGCGGTTTTTATTTTTTGCGCTATAAACAAAAAAAGAGCGACAATTTTGAAAAAAATGCAATATCTTTTATTTTTTGCTATAATAAATATCCCCCAAAAACATATATAAAAAATGTTTTTTTCCTCAGTTTAGGCCGATACGTATTCTTCTACCTATTTTTGGTAAAAAAAATCGCAATAAGCGTTTATCGATTGGTTTGCGCAAAATTTATAGCGTTTACAAAATAGGGGATAGTTTTATTGCATTTTTATTAATTATTTTTATTTTACTACTAATGGCGGCGATCAGTGATTTTTTTCGTGACTGCGACATTATGGCGGACACTTCGGACAATTTTGACACATTTTTGGGACCATTGTCATTTTCGCAGCAAAAAATGCATTTAAATTGCATTGTTTATTGTGAAAATGACAGTTGCAGTTTGGGAGTTAACCACAAGGGGCGCTGTAGGAGTTAGGGTTCACCTAGTCAGTGTGTGTTTACAACTTTAGGGGGGTGTGGCTGTAGGACTGACGTCATCGATCGAGTCTCCCTATAAAAGGGATCACTCGATAGATACGCCGCCACAGTGAAGCACGGGGAAGCCGTGTTTACATACAGCTCTCCCCGTTCTTCAGCTCCGGGGAGCGATCGCGACGGAGCGGCTATAAACGAATAGCCGCGCCCTCGTCCCGGATCGCTCCCCGAGGGAATCCGCCCGCCGCATGTAGCGCGGGGGGGGGGGGGGGGGTGTGCTGGGTATAAAAAATGGTTGCAGTTCCTAAAATTTGTACTTGATATTTATGTTCAACCCCTAAATTAAAGCTGAAAGTCTTCAAATTCATTTGGATTGTTTTGTTTTCATTTCATTCTGGTGGCATACAGACCCAGAAGTATGGAAATGGTGCCGGTGTCCCAATATATATGGACCTAAATGTATACAAGCTTCTTATTGGCTGAATGTTTACCTTCTTTCTTTCAACAAGTCAACCTTGAATAATTCTTACCTGTTATATCATCATATTATATAAAGCATTATAAAACTTTTTAAAGAGAAACAAAATGATAAACAAGAATCAACTTCAACGTTCATAAATAATAACTTCATCCTACATTCCGTTGTGTTAGTTTATCTAGTGAGCCAGTGAATCCCAAAAGACATAAAAATCACACAAAATAGCAAATGCCATAAGAGAGAGAGACTTCAAATCTCATGCGATTTTGTGTCGTGGCCAGTCGTTGGTTAAAGGCATCATCATTTCATACCTTCATCACTCCATGCAAATCGGGGAAAAAAAAGCAGAAAGGACAGTTGCTGGTCACAGCGATCCATCTTACCCACAATATTAGTGGCTTGCAGCATGGTTTGGTTATTACACACAGTTTGCTGTACAGCACATAGCAAGTAAACGCAAGAGTGTCCCGCCTTCTGATACATTGGATAAAATAAAGCCGTACAAAAGAAATAATGAATGTGGTATGTGGTACTTATTACCTGTCCTGTTTCCTTACACCTGTACCAGCTCTGATACCATCTACTGTGCCCAATAGGAAATGCTCTAATTTTGTCTTGTTGCCCGGGTTGTCTGATGTCTACAATCGTTCTCAGTTCTCTCTGGAATGCAGCATTTTACAACAACCTCTCTCAACCTTTTTATCCCAGAGGAACCCTTGAAATAAGTTTTAGGTCTCATGGGACCCCGACTAAAATGTATTCATTGGAGCCAGTGGGAAGAATGTTCCTTACATTGGTGATCAGTGGGAAGAATGTCCCTTACATTGGTGATCAGTGGGAAGAATGTCCCTTACATTGGTGATCAGTGGGAAGAATGTTCCTTACATTGGTGATCAGTGGGAAGAATGTCCCTTACATTGGTGATCAGTGAGAAGAATGTCCCTTACATTGGTGATCAGTGAGAAGAATGTTCCTTACATTGGTGATCAGTGAGAAGAATGTCCCTTACATTGGTGATCAGTGGGAAGAATGATCCTTACATTGGTGATCAGTGGGAAGAATGTTCCTTACATTGGTGATCAGTGAGAAGAATGTCCCTTACATTGGTGATCAGTGAGAAGAATGCTCCTTACATTGGTGATCAGTGGAAAGAATGTCCCTTACATTGGTGATCAGTGGGAAGAATGTCCCTTACATTGGTGATCAGTGAGAAGAATGTCCCTTACATTGGTGATCAGTGAGAAGAATGTCCCTTACATTGGTGATCAGTGAGAAGAATGTTCCTTACATTGGTGATCAGTGGGAAGAATGTCCCTTACATTGGTGATCAGTGAGAAGAATGTTCCCTACATTGGTGATCAGTGGGAAGAATGTTACTTACATTGGTGATCAGTGAGAAGAATGTCCCTTACATTGGTGATCAGTGAGAAGAATGCCCCTTACATTGGTGATCAGTGAGAAGAATGTCCCTTACATTGGTGATCAGTGAGAAGAATGTTCCTTACATTGGTGATCAGTGGTAAGAATGTCCCTTACATTGGTGATCAGTGGGAAGAATGTTCCTTACATTGGTGATCAGTGGGAAGAATGTCCCTTACATTGGTGATCAGTGAGAAGAATGTCCCTTACATTGGTGATCAGTGAGAAGAATGTCCCTTACATTGGGGGTCAGTGAGAAGAATGTCCCTTACATTGGGGGTCAGTGAGAAGAATGTCCCTTACATTGGTGATCAGTGAGAAGAATGTTCCTTACATTGGTGATCAGTGGGAAGAATGTCCCTTACATTGGTGATCAGTGAGAAGAATGTCCCTTACATTGGTGATCAGTGAGAAGAATGTCCCTTACATTGGGGGTCAGTGAGAAGAATGTCCCTTACATTGGGGGTCAGTGAGAAGAATGTCCCTTACATTGGTGATCAGTGAGAAGAATGTCCCTTACATTGGTGATCAGTGAGAAGAATGTCCCTTACATTGGGGGTCAGTGAGAAGAATGCCCCTTACATTGGTGATCAGTGGGAAGAATGCCCCTTACATTGGTGATCAGTGAGAAGAATGTCCCTTACATTGGTGATCAGTGAGAAGAATGTTCCTTACATTGGTGATCAGTGGTAAGAATGTTCCTTACAGTGGTGGTCAGTGGGAAGAATGTTCCTTACATTGGTGATCAGTGAGAAGAATGTTCCTTACATTTGTGGTTGGTAAAGAAGAATGTCCCTTAGACTGGTGATCAGTGGGAAGAAAGCTCTCCATACACTGGTGGTCATCCACAGTCATCTAAAAAGATCATTGGTGCCATATGGCTGGCTCTGCGAAGTGATGTTGTACCTGGAACTATTCAGGAACCAGAACTTTCCGGTCTCATGGAACCCCTGCTAAACATTACTATATCTACAACTCATAATACATTAGTGTGCTGGTCAGGGATGCTTAAGGAACCTCTAGCAACCTCTGGTGGAACCTTAAGGTTTCATGAAACCCTGGTCTGTATCAACATGGCTGCTTTCAGATAAGGGCTCCGAGGTCACACAGCTCTCAACTCATGCAAAAGTTAAGGAGGTGAGCAAATCGCTCATCGGTAATACAGCGTTTAGCTCCTTCATGAAGATCCCTTTTATGACTTACAAAGCAGCATTACGAACAGCCCTGGACTAGGTACAGGCAATATAAGCAAGCCTCTGGCTCCCCCCAGGAACTACAAAACTCAGCATACCAGCAGGGCAGATTATCATTTGCAGTTTCTAAAAAGCTAGAGATTAGTAGTTCACAATACAACCGACTCTAGAAATACTGCGTCACACTGCATGAGGGCGCAAAATGCCATGCACTATGGATAGGAGACAGCAGAGAGGGACAAACCAGAGAAAGTGAAGGAACGCTGGCGCTGAAGCTCAGGTGATTGGGGGGATTTCATACTTTTATGGATATTCCGGAGTTTGTTGTTGTATTCTGGTGGACGGATGGAGGGGGAGGACCATGGAGTGATAGACAGAAGGGAAAAAATAAAAAATAAATACACAAGAGAGGCAAAAGGACAACACAGACAAATGAAAAAAGGGGGAAAAAATGGCAGTTAATTTTTTTTAATGATTGAAATGAATGAAAGTGTAAAAATGATAAAAGAGGAACAATGGGGCTGATTTACAAAAACAAGCCAATCAAAATTTCATATTTTTTTTTGTTTTTTTGTGCTTAATTGGCTTAAACACATGCTGGATTCGTATCCCCTTCTTACTAAGAATTCACAACAAATAAGTGAAGTCACATTTGAAGCCAAATTCCATTATTTCGGCCACTTTGTAAAAAGTGAAGGCACACCGTGGCCCGGATTCACAAAGCACTTGCGACGACGTATCTCGAGATACGCCGCGTAAGTGCAAATATGCGCCGTCGTATCTGTGCGCCTGACTCAGAAACTAAGGCCCAGATTCTCAAAGGGCTTACGATGACACAACGCCATGTATGCCGTCGTAAGTCCTAATCTGGGCCGTCCATTAGATCCGACAGGCGTAAGGCTCTTACGCCGTCGGATCTTAAATGCAATTTTTTTTTGTCCGCTAGGTGTCGCCTCCGTCGTTTTCCCCGTCGAGTATGCAAATTAGCTAGATACGCGAATTCCCGAACGTACGTGCGGCCGACGCAGTAAAGTTTTTCCCGGCGTAAAGTTGCCCCTGCTATATGAGGCGCAACCAATGTTAAGTATGGCCGTCGTTCCCGCGTCGAAATTTGAACAGTTACATCGTTTGCGCAAGTCGTCCGTGAATGGGGCTGGACGCCATTTACGTTCACGACAAAAACAATGACATCCTTGCGACGTCATTTGGAGCAATGCACCCTAGGATTTTTTACGGACGGCGCATGCGCAGTTCGTTTGGCGCGGGGACGCGCTTCATTTAAATGAAACACGCCCCCTACCCGCCGAATTTGAATTACGTGACCTTACGCCGCGTGATTTACGCTACGCCGCCGCAACTTTACACGCAAGTGCTTTGTGAATAAAGCACTTGCATGAAAAACTTGCGGCGGCGTAACATAAATGACATACGTTACGCCGCCGCAGAGATACGCCCGATCTACGAGAATCTGGGCCTAAGATACACCTGAAAATAGGCTTCATCCGACCGACGTAACTTGCCTACGCTGGCGTAGAGTGGGCGCATATTTACGCTGGTCGTATTTGGCGCTCCCATTGATTTTCTATTCACATATGCAAATGAGGGAGATACGCCGATTCACGAACGTACGTCCGTCCGACACAGTGCGCATAAAGTCATACGTCCGGCGCAAAGTTATGCCCCATAAAGGAGGTGTAACTCCGCAGCATCCATGCAAAGGGAACACAAGCCGACGTATTTTACGTAGGACGTGAATATGACTAGGTGTAGGTTACGTTCACGCCGTAGGCAGTGATCCGGCGTATCTTAGGGAGTAGTTCCGACGTGATTCTGAGCATGCGCACTGGTATGCGTCCACGGGACGGCGCATGCGCCGTTCATTATACGTATCTGTCTTGAGCTCGGCCCATCATTTGCATGGGGTCACGCCTCATTTGCATGGCTCACGCCCACTTCCACATACGCCGGCTTACACCTAGGAAGCCCAGCGCAGTTTTGGCAGCACTGGCTTTGTGAATCCAGTGCTTGCCTCTCTGCGCTGCTTTGGCGTAAAGAAGATACGCTACGGCGGCATTAAATATGCGCCGATGTCTGTGAATCCGGGCCTATGTGTTTAGTCCAAGGAGTTGCATGACATCTCCTGGGCTTATCTCTATTATTTACATTTGACAAGATTATTGGTCAGTTGGAAAGACACTCTAAGGATCTGAGAGGGCAGCTATGCCCACCCCTCCAATCTGCTGCCCATTCACAGAAGCCTTTGTATTTTGCGAATGTGTTCACATAATATCAAGGCTTCTGTGATTGGGAAGAAAGAGGGGAGGGGCAGGAATAGTAGTTCTTGCAACTCTCTTGTTCAAGATGCAGCGCTTAGAAGGATCAGGGTTGCTTTCCTGGAACTACAGCGATAGCTGTCTAAACAATAGAGTTAAGCCCAGGGGGTGGCATGCACATCGCTGGACTTAACTCATAGTATACCTTCATTTTTTTTACAAAGGAGCTGAATTCCTGCAATGCAGCTTTAAAGTCTACATTTTATTGTACCGTATATTGCTACAGTTTAGGTGCTTTTAAAAGTGTGTCACCCATAAGATCCGATTTTCAGCCGTATTTTTCTCATTTGTAAAATAGAAGCAAAATTAAGAAGTTTCTGTAAATGAGCCCCGAGCCAATCATGTACCATAAAGCAATGAAAACACAAATACGTCAGTGATGACAACTGATACAGAGACAGAGCTGTGCCGCTCCAGGTGGGAGTGATTGCTCCCTTCAACCTTTGTGGTGCAGGTCCAGTCCGCAGCCTGAATAAGAGACAATGGTTCAAGAAAGGTTGACCTACACTCCCAGGTATGAAGCAGTGATGATTACTTTACTGAAGATAAAAATCCATCAAGATACATCATAAGACCTCTATGCAGGTATGGCAAGATTAACGCGTCGGTGATGACACTTCCGAAAAAGTTGCTCGGTCACCCGGCAAAATGTAAAGTTCTAACTCATCCACCGAAAACTGGGCTAAAACAACACAGTAGAGTGTTCTAGTTTTACAATGCCCAGAACCTGGTCATCCTCCGACGAGATGGCTCTTTGGAGGGTGACCTGGTTCCGAGCTTGGAAGCGGCACACCTTTCTCTGTTGTCTAGCCATTGGAGCTGGTTGTATCAGATCTATCCTTTGCACAAATCCAATAGCTCACGTGACGAACCCAGGACTATGTCCGCCGTCAATGCTTCCTTTGTCCAGAACCAGCACTATCCAAGACTATTTAGCCCCCCCAGTCACCAGCCGTACTTCAGTGTAGGGTAAAAACCAGCAGACTACTTTATTCGAGCAAATGATACACAGATATCTCACTTCAAAACACTTCCCCCCACACTTGGAAAACAGGGCGGGTTAAACTGTGGAATGACCATAGACACACAGGTCAGGTGTGTTCAAACTTCTCATCAGTAAACAGTCTTATCATCAGGGGGACTCAGAGGCGTTGCTATGGGGTGCGGGGGGTGCGGTCCGCACCGGGTGACACCCGCTAGAGGGGTGACACCATCCCGTTTTTTTTTAGCTGACATGCCCAGCCTGCCCTGTGCAATCCCAGTCTGCCCAGTACCACCCCAGCCTGCCCTGTACCCCCCCAAAAAGCCCTGTACCACCCCAGCCTGCCCTGTACCACCCCAGCCTGCCCTGTACTACCCAGCCTACCCTGTACTACCCAGCCTACCCTGTACCACCCCAGCCTGCCCTGTACCACCCCAAACTTTCCCATGCCACCCCAACTTGCCCTGTGCCACCCTAACTTGCCCTGTACCACCCCAATCTGCCCTATGCCACCATAACTTGCCCTATACCACCCCAACCTGCCCAATGCCACCCTAACTTGCCCTGTACCACCCCAACCTTTCCCGTGCCATCCCAACTTGCCCTATGCCACCCTAACTTGCACTATACCACCCCAACCTGCCCTGTACCACCCTAACTTGCCCTATACCACCCCAACCTCCCCTATGCAACCCTAACTTGCCCTATACCACCCCAAACTACCATATATCACCGCAACATGCCCTATACCACCTTAACCTGTCCTATACCACCCCACTACACCAACCTGCCACTATACCACTCTATACTACCCTAACCTGCCACTATACTGCCCTATACTATCATTTACATGGGCTGGTTTGGGGTGCGCCCCCTGCCCGTGCGCTGCCTGCTTGGTGCTGGGCAGCCTAGACAGAGGGGGGTGACACCATGTTTTACCGCACCAGGTGACACCAACCCTAGTGACGCCACTGGGGGGACTGCTGGAGGAGTTCCCCCTCCCTCTTTCCTCACAGCAAGACACTTACACATCCCATAATAGTTGAGGCAGACAGCCACAATAGAATACAGTCACACCTTAAACCATCACAGAAAATAGTACACAACAGCATGAGACAACACACAGTGGGGTAGATTCAGATAGATCAGCGGATCTTTAGATCCGCGTAATCTATCTTATTTACGATCCGCCAGCGCAAGTTTTTAAGGCAAGTGCTGTATTCAGAAAGCACTTGCCTCTAAAGTTGCGCCGGCGGATCGTAAATCCCCGGGCGGAATTCAAATTCCGCGGCTAGGTGGAGTTCACTATTTAAATCAGGCGCGTCCACGCGCCGATCGTACTGCGTATGCGCCGCCAGCTAAATTTCCGAGCGTCCATTGCTCCAAATTTCGTCGCTAGGACGTCATTGGTTCCGACGTGTACGTAAATTACATCCATCCGTATTCGCGACCGACTTACGCAAACGATGTAAAAAATGCAAAACTCGGCGCGGGAACGACGGCCATACTTAACAAAGGATACGCCACATATAGCAGGGGTAACTATCCGCCGGAAAAAGCCGAACGCAAACGACGTAAAAAAAAAAGCGACGGGCGGGTGTTCGTTTCTGAATCGGCGGATGTCCTCATTTGCATATTTGTTGCGTATACAAACGGAATCGCCACCTAGCGCCCAGCGGGAGATTGCAGCCTAAGATCCGACGGTGTAAGTCACTTACACCTGTCGGATCTTAGGGAGATCTATGCGGAACCTGATTCTATGAATCAGGCGCATAGGTCCGACCGTCGGATCTCAGAGATACGACGGCGTATCAGGAGATACGCCGTCGTATCGCTATCTGAATCTGCTCCACTATATACAACATCGAGTCTGACTAGTACAGATCATAGTGGGGTTCTCATTCACCCTGTGCCCCTATTAGACACACTGGGTGATTTACACATAAGAGGGTCTGGGGAAGCTGGACACAGAGCCTCCAGAGCTCTCCAATGCAAGCTGAGTTGCACAAACCCCCCACCCAAAGTGACCCGCGTCACAGCTCATCTCTTCTATTGCTTGTAAAGTGTAGAACAGATGTCCCCAACCTTAACCAATGGCTGCCAGGCCATGCTCAAAACTCCACCCCATCCCCTTACATTGCCTATACATATAATGGAGACCACACAACGAATGGCGTGAAAATGGCCATAGCAGCCTATTTAATAACAATTAAACTTAAATTAACATAAAAGGAGAAACGTCTTAAAACAGAAACCGGTCAGTCGCTAAGCCTGTTTGTCTTTGAAGGCACCTCAAACTTTGTCCCAATTATACACTGCGGGACCTTTTACCATAATAGGGCTCCAGCTGCAACACACCGGCTCAGAGACGGCACGCGATTTGCAGCGCAACCATTACCATATTCAATTTTTTTTTTTATACGTTTATTTTGTGCGTGTACTCGAGAGAGGAGCCGGACTGCAGGAGTTGGAAGTAGGCAGGCCTCCCCCAGAGGCAATCTGCCACCTTTCTCCATGCCCCAGGTGGCAATGGCGGGTGTGTGAGGGGGTCCTCCCACACAGCCCGCCCTACCTGCTCCGCTTTGAAGCACAACGGGGCAGAGGGACTCCCTACAAGGGAGTGAGAGGATCTAGCCCGCTCAACCAGCCCCGTTAGTCCTTCGCCTCTCTTTTTAGAGACCGCGTGGTCAAAGTGCGTGCATGTTAACCCAATTTTGAGTGCGTGTAAGTGTGGTGGTTTTTGTGGGAGGGGGGTGGGCGTACTAAGCGCAGGCTTACCTCGCATAGCACACCCACCGGGAGCCGGGCTGAGACCACCAAACTCAATTCACATGTAGCCGAGACCGGGATCCGAACCCCTAGCTGCAGAGGTGAATGGCTTGTCAGCGCAGTGCCAATCGCGTTGAGCCACCGCAGCTCCCATCCCACCATATTCCAGTTTAACCGTCATTAACTGGAATCCACCAGAGGAACACATACCACCGATGGGTCCTGAACCATTCACTTATCCTAAATTTCCCACCGCGAGCAAAGACCGACAACCGCCCAGCTGCCATGACATCCAGTAATGCCGCAGATTCCGATAAGGAAAATGACCATAACAAGGAGGGTGGGTGGGAAGCAGCTTCCTGCGTCCACTGGACACCAGGTCTAAACCACCCCAAGACCCTACCAAGCCACACGCTACCGCCCCCCCCCCCCCCCCAATCAAGTAAATCCCTTCCTTTAAACAAAACCCAACTGGTAACACCTTCATGAATTATTTCCCCTCTTCACACTGTCATGCCTTCCCTACGCTATTTTTTTCTTTCGCTCCGGGCCTTACTAAGGGGCAGATCCACAGACAGAGTACGCCGGTGTATCTACTGATACGCCGGCGTACTTTCAAATTACCCGCGTCGTATCTTTGGTTTGAATCCTCAATCCAAGATACAACGGCATCTGGCTTCGATCCGACAGGTATACGTCCTCGTACGCCTTTCGGATCTAAGATGCAATACTTCGGCATCTGCTGGGTGGCGTTCACGTCGTTTTCCGCGTCAGGTATGCAAATTAGCTATTTCCGACGATCCACGAACATACGCGCGGCCGTCGCATTCTCTTACGTCGTCTCTAGTCGGCTTATTCCGGCGTATAGTTAAAGCTGGTATTTTGCGGCGTATAGTTAGACTTGCCATGTTAAGTATGGCCGTCGTTCCCGCGTCGAAATTTGAATTATTTTTTTTTGCGCAAGTCGTCCGTGAATCGGGATGGACGTAATTCACGTCTAAGTTAAAAAAAATGATGTCGTTGCGACGTCATTTAGCGCAATGCACGGCGGGAAATTTAGAAACGGAGCATGCGCAGTTCATTCGGCGCGGGGACGAGCTTCATTTAAATGAAACACGCCCCCTAATCGCCGATTTGAATTCCGCCGCCAGAGATACACTACGCCGCCGTAACTTACGGTGCGAAATCTTTAAGGATTCGAAATTACGCCAGGTAAGGTACGGCGGCGTAGCGTATCTCTGATACGCTGCGCCAATCTATTTCTATGTGGATCTGGCCCTAAGTGTGTGGGTGCCCCCCTTAAACTGGAGCCTGGCCGTTCAAGCAAAACTTGCTGTGTTTAGGACTGCAGGCTTACATGATTGAAACGTTTTCCCCCCTTGAGGTAACAATAGGCGCCTTTTGTCATGGCCTCTCCAAGCCACACAGAGCACTTTTTGGCATTCTCCGTTTCCTAAATGCCCACAGGAGATGTACATTGCTCAGGAATCCGCCCCACCACAACAAGGTATTTGTTCCAACATAACGGATAGAGCCGAGGATCGCCATATAAAGCAAGGAGATCTCCGCTGGGATGAATGAAGACATTCTGCTGGAATTCCTCACAAAGTCACCAAGTAAAGTTAGGTGAGGTCGGGGCCCTCAAATCCCCCCCCCCCCCCCCAAGAACCCACAATGTGGACAGCAAATCTCTCCCCTAATAAAAACCTAACAGCGGTCAAGCCCAAGCCAATGGGGGAAATGAAAAGCTTCTACTGATGGATTGCGAGTCATTGAAGTGCGATCTGGAAACCAAAGCACTAAAAGCAGAACTTGCTAAGAATGGATTGCACTAAACAGCTGCTTGTCAATTCAGAAAGTCAAAGTGCTCATTAACCACTTAACCCCCGGACCATATTGCTGCCCAAAGACCAGAGCACTTTTTGCGATTCGGCACTGCGTCGCTTTAACTGACAATTGCGCGGACGTGCGACGTGGCTCCCAAACAAAATTGGCGTCCTTTTTTCCCCACAAATAGAGCTTTCTTTTGGTGGTATTTGATCACCTCTACGGTTTTTAGTTTTTTGCGCTATAAACAAAAATAGAGCGACAATTTTGAAAAAAATTAATTTTTTTTGCTATAATAAATATCCCCCAAAAATATCTAAAAAAAAAAAAATTTCCCTCAGTTTAGGCCGATACGTATTCTTCTACATATTTTTCGTAAAAAAAAAAATCGCAAAAAGCGTTTATTGATTGGTTTGCGCAAAAGTTATAGCGTTTACAAAATAGGGGGTATTTTTATGGCATTTTTATTAATATTTTTTTTTTACTAGTAATGGCGGCGATCAGCGGTTTTTTTCGGTACTGCGACATTATGGCGGACACTTCGGACACTTTTGACACATTTTTGGGGCCATTGGCATTTTTATAGCGATCAGTGCTATAAAAATGCATTGGATTACTATAAAATGCCACTGGCAGTGAAGGGGTTAACACTAGGGGGCGGGGAAGGGGTTAAGTATGTTCCCTGGGTGTGTTCTAACTGTAGGGGGGGTGGCCTCACTAGGGGAAATGACCGATCTTCTGTTCATACATTGTATGAACAGAGGATCAGCATTTCCCCCCCTGACAGGACCGGGAGCTGTGTGTTTACACACACAGCTCCCGGTCCCCGCTCTGTAACGAGCAATCCGTGTGCCCGGCGCGAGCGCCCCTAGTGACCTGCGCGAGAGCCAACGTTATACTAGGGGCTTTCGCGCAGGGGAGCCGACTTGCCGCCGTAAAAGGACGGTGGGCGGTCGGCAAGTAGTTAAAGGGGTTGTAAAGGTAAATGTTTTTCACCTTAATGCATCCTATGCATTAAGGTGAAAAAACATCCAACGGTACCGCCCCCCCCCCGAACCCCCGTTTTACTTACCTCACCCCTCGAAAGTCCCGCGCACGTCCACATGATCCTCTTCGGTTCCCAGCCTGGCAGTTGATTGGCTAGGCTGGACGGATTGATAGCAGCACAGCCATTGGCTGGCGCTGCTGTCAATCACATCCGATGACGCGGCGTGCCGGGGGCGGGGCAGAGTGATACAGTCGGTGGCTATGCCCGCCGCTGTATCACAGGAGCGCGCCCGCAAAAGCTTTTTACCATGCTCGCTCTCATGAAGGTGGAAAGCTTTTGCGAGGAGGAGCCGAGACAGCCGCCGAGGGACCCCAGAAGACCGGATTCGCAAAATGAGCTGCACAGTGGAGGGAAGTATAACATGTTTGTTATTTTAAAAAAATGTTGCCTTTAGTGTTCCTTTAACCTCTTGCCTACTGTGCACATACACCCCCTTCCTGCCCAGACAAGATTTTAGCTTCCAGCACTGTGTCGCTTTAACTGACAATTGCGCGGTCGTGCTACGTGGCTCCCAAACAAAATTGACATCCTTTTTTCCCAGAAATAGAGCTTTATTTTGGTGGTATTTGATCGCCTGTGCGATTTTTATTTTTTGGGCTATAAACAAAAACAGAGCGACAATTTCTGTGGCGCCGTCATCGATCATGTGTTCCCTTATATAGGGAATCACAATTGATGACGTCACACCAACAGCCACACCCCCCCTACAGTTGTAAACACACATGAGGTCACACATAACCCCTTCAGCGCCACCTTGTGGTTAACTCCCAACCTGCAATTGTCATTTTCACAGTAAAATGACAATTGCATTTTTAATGCACTTTTTGCTGTGAAAATGCCAATGGTCCCAAAAATGTGTCAAAATTTTCCTAAGTGTCCGCCATAATGTCGCAGTCACGAAAAAAAATCGCTGATCGCCGCCATTAGTAGTAAAAAAATTTTTTTTTAGAAAAATGCAATAAAACTAACCCCTATTTTGTAAACGCTATAAATTTTGCGCAAACCAACTGATAAACGTTAATTGCGATTTTTTTTGCCAAAAAATATGTAGAAGAATACGTATCGGCCTAAACTGAGGAAAAACATTTTTTTATATATTTTTGAGGGATATTTATTATAGCAAAAAGTAAAAAATATTGTATTTTTTTCAAAATTGTCGCTCTATTTTTGTTTATAGCGCAAAAAATAAAAATCGCAGAGGTGATCAAATACCACCAAAAGAAAGCTCTATTTGTGGGAAGAAAAGGACGCCAATTTTGTTTGGGAGCCACGTCGCACGACCGCGCAATTGTCAGTTAAAGCGACGCAGTGCCGAATCGCAAAAACTGCATAAGGCTGCATTCACACCTAGGCGTACAAAATCGCGGCGTTTTGTCCCGCGAATTGCGGCAACAAATTGCGGCGTTTTGTACCGCAATTTGCAGCGACAAAACGCTGCGATTGTGAATGCAGCCTCACCCCCTCTATGGAGATGGTTCACATCTCCTATGCCGAACGGCGATAGCCGCCTGAAAAAAAGGTCCGGGACTTTTTTTCAGGCGGCAGGCGTTCGGCGTGGAGATGTGAACCATCTCCATAGAGGGCAATGTGTTTTCATCCCTCCAGCGTCTCGGGACTGCTGCGGCGTCACACTACAGGCGACAAAACGCCTAGGTGTGAATGGGGTCTAAAGGTCCGGGTCTTAAGTGGTTAATTCATTCGGATTTTTGGACAGATTTATTTTTTAACGAAAAAAATCAAAATGAATTTCGGGAGTAACTAAATATATTTATTTTTCGGAAGAAAACAAAAATCCGAAACAAAATATTTCAGTGTGCACATGATGTCATCACACGCACTGTGATATGGATTGTCCATGGAAGCAATTGGTTGTGATTTATTGCCGCAAATAGAGATTGTTGTGAAAGATTACTCGGATATTTTAAGCTCCAGTTTAAAAATTCAAGCAGCTGTGAAGCTTGCTAAAAGCTTTTTGGAAAGCTGCAGCCAGCACTTCCATTAGGTTCTAGGCTCAGCACTCCTCGGGGGCAGGGAAGGGTACTTTGAAGTACACCCGTCACCCATAAAAACCTGCTAAAGCACTACAATGCCAACACCTAGTGGTGCTTAGACATACCCTCAGAGGCGACTTTCCTTCCTGATGGCCCCTACTAGGCTGAGCAACCCAAACTGCCAAAAAGAATCATCCGGAAAAGGATGAGAGTGCTAAAGATCCAAGTGCAGGAAATATTATTGGACAGGACAAGAAAATAAAAGAGAAAGCCAATGGGTTTCCGGGGATCAATACTCCACCCTTCATCTGGGATTGGATGATGGCAGTAAATGAGGAGAATACTGAGAAAACCTCTGTAAAGCGTTAGTTTGGGTCACCGGTCATACTACCAACATCTACACCCTGAAGAAAGGGAAGTACCGAGCCCCCGAAACATGTTAGTAAATCTTTATTGTCAAAAAAGAAGGCCAAGTCTTTGGCACTCTCATTATTTCTCAAATTATCCACATCGAAGTGCCCCCTTAGATCAACTACCCACAATAGAGTGCCCCCCATACATCAACTGTCCCATCAGAGTGCCCCCCTTACATCAACTACCCACAATAGAGTGCCCCCCTACATCAACTGTCCCATCAGAGTGCCCCCCCTACATCAACTACCCACAATAGAGTTCCCCCCCACATCAACTGTCCCATCAGGGTGCCCCCCTTACATCAACTGCCCACAATAGAGTGCCCCCCTACATCAACTGTCCCATCAGAGTGCCCCCCTTACATCAACTACCCACAATAGAGTGCCCCCCTACATCAACCGTCCCATCAGAGTGCCCCCCTTACATCAACTACCCACAATAGAGTTCCCCCCCACATCAACTGTCCCATCAGGGTGCCCCCCTTACATCAACTGCCCACAATAGAGTGCCCCCCTACATCAACTGTCCCATCAGAGTGCCCCCCTTACATCAACTACCCACAATAGAGTGCCCCCCTACATCAACTGTCCCATCAGAGTGCCCCCCCTACATCAACTACCCACAATAGAGTTCCCCCCCACATCAACTGTCCCATCAGGGTGCCCCCCTTACATCAACTGCCCACAATAGAGTGCCCCCCTACATCAACTGTCCCATCAGGGTGCCCCCCTTACATCAACTGCCCACAATACAGTGCCCCCCTACATAAACTGTCCCATAAGAGTGCCCCCCTTACATCAACTGCCCACAATAGAGTGCCCCCCTACATCAACTGTTCCATCAGAGTGCCCCCCTTACATCAAATGCCCACAATAGAGTGCCCCCCTACATCAACTGTCCCATCAGAGTGCCCCCCTACATCAACTGCCCAGAATAGAGTGCCCCCCTACAGCAACTGTCCCATCAGAGTGCCCCCCTTACATCAACTGCCCACAATAGAGTGCCCCCTATATCAACTGTTCCATCAGAGTGCCCCCCTTACATCAAATGCCCACAATAGAGTGCCTCCCTACATCAACTGTCCCATCAGAGTGCCCCCCTTACATCAACTGCCCACAATAGAGTCATGTTGGAACAGGAAGGGGCCGTCCCCAAACTGTTCCCACAAAGGTATGCTGACTCCTTAACCACTTCCATACCAGGCACTTACGCACCTTCCTGCCCAAGCCAATTTTCAGCTTTTAGCACTGTCGCACTTTGAATGACAATTGCGCGGTCATGCTACACTGTACCCAAACAATTTATTTCTCATTTTGTTCCCACAAATAGAGCTTTCTTTTGGTGGTATTTGATCACCGCCGCGATTTTTTTTTTTTGCGCAACAAAAAAAAAAGACCGAAAATTTGGAAAAAAAATCAGTTTTTATTTTTTTTCTGTTAATTTTTTTGGTAAATAAGTAAGTTTTCTACTTTGATTACGGGCACCGATGTGGCGGCACTGATGGGCACCGATGAGGCGGCACTGATGGACGGCGCTGGTATGCGGCACAGATGGGCACTCATAGGCGGCACTGGGCACTCATAGGCGACACTGATGGGTACTTATGGGTGGCACAGATGGGCAGTGATAGGTGGGCACTGGGCATAGATAGGCACTGAGAGGTGGCACTGATGGACACTGAGGGGTGGCACAGATGAACACTGAGGGGTGGCACTGATGGCATTGCTGGGCATCACTTGTGCCCATATTGCCAGTCAGTGCCCATTTTTTTTTTTACTGCCCTTCCCTGGTGGTCCAGTGTGGGCTTCCCTGGTGGTCCAGTGTGGGCATTCGAGGGGGGGCTGCGCTGATAGACAATCAGCGCGAACCCCCCCTGTCAGGAGAGCCACCGATCGGCTCTCCTCTACTCGCGTCTGTCAGACTTGAGTGAGGAAGAGCCGATCAACGGCTCTGTTTACATCGTGATCAGCCGTGGTTGGACACGGCTGATCACGTGGTAAAGAGCTTCCGCCGGAGGCTCTTTACCGAGATCGGAGATGCAGGGTGTCAGACTGACACCCCGCATCACCGATCGCCGCGCTGCGCGCCCCCCACGGTCGCGCTCCGGCATGAAATCCTGCAGGACGTCAATAGACATCCAGTCAGGATTTCACAGCCACTTCCCGGACTTCAATTGTCCATTGACCGGGCGGGAAGTGGTTAAGTGTTCCCTTCACTTGAACTAAGGGGCCAAGCCCAACCCCTGAAAAACACCCCCACACCATAATGATCTGGAGGAGGGGCCCAATACTTTTGGCAATAGTATGTGGATGAACGAGTTTGGGGGTGGAGGAACTTGATTGGCCTGACCTCAACCCGATAGAACACCTTTGGGATGAATTAGAGCGGAGGCTGAGCCAGGCCTTCTCATCCAACATCAGTGCCTGACCTCACAAAAGACTTCTGGGCCCGGATTCAGATACAATGGTGTATCTATCGGCGGGCGTAACGTATCTCAGATACGTTACGCCGCCGTAAATTAGGGCGCAAGATCCGTATTCAGAAAGAACTTGCGCCCTAAGTTACGGCGGCGAAGCGTATGTGGTCCGGCGTAAGCCCGCCTAATTCAAATGTGGATGATGTGGGCGTGTTTTATTTAAATTAATTGTGACCCCACGTATTTGAAGTTTTTTACGAACGGCGTATGCTCGAAATTACGCCGCAAATCGTCAATGCCTTAGACATGAACGTAACTTACGTACAGCCCTATTCGCGAACGAATTACGCAAACAACGTAATCGACGGAAAATTCGACGCTGGCCCGACGTCCATACTTAACATAGGATACGCCTCATATAGCAGGGGTAACTTTACGCCGAAAAAAGCCCAACGTAGACGACGTAAAAAAAATGCGGCGGGCGGACGTATGTTTCTGAATCGGCGTATCTACATAATTTGCATATTCCTCGCGTAAATCTACGGAAGCGCCACCTAGCGGCCAGCGTAAATATGCAGCCTAAGATACGACGGTGTAAGACTTACGCCGGTCGGATCTTAGGGATATCTATGCGTAACTGATTCTATGAATCAGTCGCATAGATACGACCCCGCACACTCAGAGTTGCGACGGCGTATCCAGAGACACGCCGTCGTAACTGCTATCTGAATACGAGCCCTGGTCTTGTAAACCTTGATCGGTAAGAGGGCATGTTGCTCTACAGAGAGGCGCTGTGCGATGGCAGCTTTGGCAAGAACGACTCTGACTTTTTTTGGTCATGTGGTCCCTTCCCTGCTAGGATTTGTTGGTGTGTGAGTCAGACAGACCGGGATTTATTTTAGTGTTTTATTGCTGTGGACAAGCTGCTTATGTTATTTTATGCTGGAAGTACCGATTATGTCGTTCTGAAGATGCCGGAAGAGCAATAAAGCTGGTTGTGGCCGGACTGAAACCTGAACTGCGGTGAAAGCCGAGCTAAACTCATTTTTTACTATTTTTATATATTATCTTGGATTACGAGGACAATCTGTTCCAGGACAATGCTCGTAATCCAAAGCACTCGCATATCAAAGCCAGTTTCCCCATAGAAGTCAATGGAAACAAAGATAATTCGTTCCACATTGACTTCTATTGTATGCAATACCGCATGTGGCCAGAGGTGGGGGGGGGGGCGCCGGAGAGCCTTGGAAATACTCGGGACAGCTCAGCTGAACTCAGAAAGGCTCAGGAACGAAGTATTTCTGAGTTTTTCTGAACGGCTCCACTCGGCTCTGGCGCCCCCTTACCTCTGGCCAAATGCAGTACTGCACACCGCTGTGGCTTGAATCCTGCTTGTTTTGAGAGACAGCACTCCCAAACCGAGTCAGGATTTCAAATAAATGCTCGTATTGCGAAACGCTTGTTAACCGCGCAATCCGAGGTTCCACTGTATTTACTTTCTTTATGGTTAATGTCAGGGCTCGACAAATCCCGGTCACCATGGCGACTAGAAATAGCCTCCTGGCGACTTGGCTTGGAAGGTGGGCAAAAAAAAAATATATTTTTTTTTTTTGTGAAGTCCCCAGCTCTTCCTTGTGTGAGCTGGCGCCATCTGGTGGTGGCCGTTGGTATTACAAGTTAAGCATTACAAGTTAAACAGCAATTCTAATGTCATTTTTCACTATTTTCACTGCCATCTTCTTCCCTCCAATTAGAACCCCCAAACATTATATATATTTTTTATCCTAACAACCTAGAGAATAAAATGGCGATCATTGCAATACTTTCTGTCACACCGTATTTGCGCAGCGGTCTTACAAGCGCACTTTTTTGGGAAAAAATTACAATTTTTTTAATTAAAACATAAGACAACAGTAAAATTATCCCCATTTTTTTTTATATTATGAAAGATAATGTTACGCCGAGTAAATTGATACCCAACATGTGACGCTTCAAAATTGCGTCCGCTCGTGGAATGCCGACAAACTTTTACCTTTTAAAATCTCCATAGGTGACGTTTAAAAAAATCTACAGGTTGCATGTTTTGAGTTACAGAGGAGGTCTAGAGCTAGAATTATTGCTCTCGCTCTACCATTCGCGGCGATCCCTCACATGTGTGGTTTGAACATCGTTTACATATGCGGGCGCTGCTCACGTATGTGTTCGCTTCTGCGCGCAAGCACGTCGGGACGGGGTGCGTTTTCTGGCTCCTAACTTTTTTAGCTGGCTCCTAGATTCCAAGCAAATTTTTCAAACCCTGGTTAATGTCATACATCCTGGGAGTCTCCGTGGGAGGAGGGGCTTTCCCAGCAAAGTGCACCCTCCTGTCTGCATGCCTGATCTACGGGCAGATGGATTCCAGGAAGTGAATGCTACATGAATCATCTGCCCTTACTCAAGATGGCCGCAACTAGTGATGCTAGGGGATTTTTATTTTCCCAGTGATTTCTCAACAAAGTAAAGAATGGAGAAACTGACGGATGGATGGATGGATCATGGGGGAGTTTGCTTTGAATAATAAAAATAAATTAAATTGAGTTTTCAGTTTGCGGTGCTGAGATACCGTTTTATTTTGGCATTAATGCCGTCATTGCTGTCGACAAGTTTTATCAGTGATTTATAATTCGGTGGGTGGAAGTGACTTCAGAGTTCTAAAAACATCCAGTGACAAATTAATTAGTCATACATTAAATGACTCCATGTGTGATCTGGAATTTGTAAAACGACTCCAACTACACTTAGTGATTACTCAGAGTGTAATGGCCCATACACACCATCCGAATATCGTACGACTTTTTTCACTTAACCACTTAAGACCCGGACCTTTAGGCAGCTAAAGGACCGGGCCAGGTTCTGCAATTCGGCACTGCTTCGCTTTAACTGACAATTGCGCGGTCGTGCGACGCTGTACCCAAACAAAATTGACGTCCTTCTTTTCCTACAAATAGAACTTTCTTTTGGTGGTATTTGATCACCTCTGCGTTTTTTTGCTCTAGGAACAAAAAAAGAGCGTAAATTTTGAAAAAAAAGCAATATTTTTTACTTTTTGCTATAATAAATATCCCCAAAAATATATAAAAAAAAACAATTTTTTTCCTCAGTTTAGGCCGATACGTATTCTTCTACATATTATTGGTAAAAAAAAAAATCGCAAAAGTTATAGCGTCTACAAAATAGGGGATAGTTTATGGCATTTTATAAAAAATATTTTTATTAGTAATGGCGGTGATCAGCGATTTTTATCGTGACTGCGATATTGCGGCGGACACATCGGACACTTTTGACACTATTTTTGGACCATTGTCATTTATACAGCGATCAGTGCTATAGCAATGTACCGATTACTGTGTAAATGACACTGGCAGGAAAAGGGGTTAAACACTAGGGGGCGAGGAAGGGGCTAAGTGTGTCCTAGGGAGTGATTCTAACTGTGGGGGGGTGGGCTACAAGTGACACGACACTGATCACTGCTCCCGATGACAGGGAGCAGTAGATCTCTGTCAAGTTGTTAGACAGAACAGGAAAATGCCAGTTCTGGCTCTCTGTGACACGATCGCAGGTACCCGGCGGACATCGAGTCCGCGGGACCCGCGGGCACACTCAGAGCATGCGGCGGGCGTGTGCATGCCCGCACGGTGGCCAATTCAAAGCGACATACAGGTACGTTGCTTTGTGTAGCCGTGGCATTCTGCCGAAGTATATTGGTGTTAGCCGGTCGGCAAGTGGTTAAGGCAGGGCAAAAGGGACTGCTGCCCCGGGCCCAGTCATTGTTGTACGGCCCATAGCAGCTGCCCCTTGAGCCTACACTGCCTAAAAATAGTTGACAAGTGGATTTGGAAGGGCCCAATAAAATGTTTGCCCAGGGTCCAATCAATATTAACCACTTCCTGCCCGGTCAATAGGAGATTGACGTCCGGGAAGTGGTTGTGAAATCCTGACTGGACGTCTATTGACGTCCTACAGGATTTCATGCCGACGCGCGCCCGTGCGGGCGCGCAGCGCGGCGATCGGTGATGCCGGGGTGTCAGTCTGACACCCTGAATCTCCGATCTCGTTAAAGAGCCTCCGGCGGAAGGCTCTTTACCACGTGATCAGCCATGTCCAACCACGGCTGATCACGATGTAAACGGGAAGAGCCATTGACCGGCTCTTCCTCACTCGCGTCTGACAGACGCGAGTAGAGGGGAGCCGATCGGCGGCTCTCCTGACAGGGGGGGGTTTGCGCTGATTGTTTATCAGCGCAGCCCCCCCTCGGATCCCCACACTGGACCACCAGGGAGTGCCCCCCAGTGATCAATAGAGCACAAATAGATATATATATATAAAAAAAAGGTTTTTAATGCAATTGATGCCAATCAGTGCCCACAAATGGGCACTGACTGGCAACATGGGCACTGACTGTGCCCAGCAATGCCATCAGTACCACCCCTCAGTGTCACCCAGTGCCACCTCTTAGTGCCCATCTATGCCCACCTATCAGTGCCCATCTGTGCCACCCATAAGTGCCCATCAGTGCCACCAAAGAGTGTCCAGTGCGCCCATGAGTGCCTTCACTGCAAATTTCAATCGATTTTAAAAAGATTCAAACAAAGTTCTTCGCACATATTTCTGAAGGGCACTGGCGGCTCTTTCCTGCGGGGACATCTTGTATTTCTGTGTTTATTTGTCCTTTACACATAAATCCAAAGGAGCGTATTAGTGGGTTATATTTGCCGTCCTGTAACTGACACCGGCCTATCCGATTTCAGCGTTTCATTTTGGGTGGACATGGATATATCCATTCAGCTTCCTCGCACAAAAAGCACGCGGCTACGGCTAAATCCAGAGGGAAAAATATGCGGCCCCCTCGCTCTGTAGAGACTAAAAACTGCTGCTGACCCACCGGATTCCACACATGCCGGATGACGCGACTCGTACAGTAAGGACGCCATTGGTGTACGGAAACCTAAATTGGTCGCGGCCACCGCCGGTGTGTCCCCTGCTGCGCGTGCTCGTCATGCAAAAAAAGTCACGGGGCCAGCAAGTCTACACTGTACTGGGAATATAGGAGGGAGACAACCAGTACGGAAATATTGTGATAGGGAGCCCCAGATCAGTGGATGTCCACTGATAAGCTAAAGGGGGCTTTAAACGCGGCCCCTGACGGCACCAATGGGTCACATTAGCACACTTAGGCCCAGATTCTCAAAGGCGTTACGATGGCGCAACACCATTTGCGCCGTCGTAAGTCCTAATCTGGCCCCAGGTATCTATGCGACTGATTCTTCGAATCACTTACGCATAGATACCCATTAGATCTGAAAGGCGTAAGGCTCCTACGCTGTCAGATCTTAAATGCAATTTTTTTTCCCGCCGCTAGGTGTCGCCGACGTCGTTTTCCCCGTCGCTTATGTAAATTAGCAAATTACGACGATTCCCGAACGTACGCGCGCTCGACGCAGAGAATTTACGACGTTTCCGTAGCCTTTGCGACACGTAAAGTTGCCCAGGGGTCTATGAGGCGCAGCCAATGTTAAGTATGGCCGTCGTTCCCGCGTCAAAATTTAAAAAATCTACGTCGTTTGCGTAAGACGTCCGTGAATGGCTCTGGACGCCATTTACATTAACGTCTAAGCAAATGACGTCGGTGCGACGTCATTTAGCGCAATGCACATCGGGTAATTTACCAGACGGAGCATGCGCAGTACGCTCGGCGCGGGCACGCGCCTAATTTAAATGGTGCCCGCCCCATTTGAATTGGGCGGGCTTGCGCCGAGCGCTTTTACGATACACCGCCGCAAGTTTACAGGTAAGTGTTCTGAGAATCAGGCACTTGCGCTGTAAACCTGTGGTGGTGTAACGTAAATCACATACGTTACGCTGCCCAGGAGCAACGTAATTATATGTGAATCTGGGCCTTAAAGTGTAAAAGGTAATAATTTGTCCACAAAATTTTTGTAATACACAAAGATTTGCCCAAAAAGACAAAGGGCCATATTCTGAGAGAAGTTACGATGGAGTATCTCAGGATACTCCATCGTATCTCCCTTTTTTGGCCAGTGTATCTATGCGACTGATTCTTAGAATCATTTTCGCATAGATACACTTAAGATCCGCCATGTGTAAGTCACTTACACTGTCGGATCTTAGATGTAAGTACGCCGCCCGCCGCTAGATGGCATGTACGTGAAGGACTCATTTGCTTATGCAAATGAGCCTGCTACGCCGATTCCCGAACGATTTCGCGTTGCGTACCCGTCGCTAACATCGTTTGCGTAAGCGGAAACTTACTCCTGCTATATGAGAAATAAGTTTCCGCAAGTCCCACGTAGGCCATGGATGGCGTCGGGTCCGCGTCGTGTTTTTCCGTCGGCTACGTCGTTTCCGTAAGTCGTTCTTGAATACGACTTTACGTCAATGACGCACACGTCGGCGTCATTGACGTTTTACACCGAGAACTGGAGAATGCGCACTGGGCTTTTTTAAGCCCGGCGCATGCGCAGTTACTTAGAATCGGGGGCGTGCTTAATTTGAATAGAAGCCGCCCCCTTGGAGATACGCGTGGCTACGCCGGGGCATTTACACTCCGCCACCCCAAACTACGGAGCAAGTGTTTGGGGAATACAGCACTTGCTCCTGTAGGTTGGGGGCGGCGTAGTGTAAATGCCTTACGCGCAGCCCGCGGACATTTAGCCAGAATATGGCCCAAAGTACTTATTTCAAGGATTGTTTCACCCTTTATAAAGCCAACGCTAAATGCGTCCCGTGTTGTATCTACCAGTTCCATAAGGCCAGCTATCCTTTATGTATAGAAGGGGGTCCCTTAAAAGTTTAGTTTACCGAGCTGTAGACTCATGTGTTCCACCAGGAGGAAAAGAGTCCAGCAACAAGCCGGGAGGAATGTGAGGTTGGCCACACTCTGTCTGTGGTCAATGGATTCCAAACACGGCCTGTAATGACCACATTTCTGTATACCAACCATGCAAATATTTACCCTGGGCACTCCGTAACCATAACAATGTATAAATGACAAACGAGGCCAGTTACTACAAAATGATGGAGAGGGTTTGTGTAAGGACAAGTAGGGCTTTACCATACCGGTCATCCCAACGGTCAACACCACCAACCTTCAACACAACCAACTCCTAAACAATTTATACCGGAAGAAAACAAATACGTTCACGAAAAAATATAGTAACAGATCAGAATTCTGTCTTTTGATTATATAAATTATTTTGCTGGGGGAAAAAAAAAGCTTTATTAATAAAAATGGATCCATCAAACAACATGGCTACCTGGTGAAAATCAGAAGGACAACTAAAGTAGACTTAGTATTAATGGTTCCCATGCTGGTTAAACAATTTTATATTCAGTTTTTTGGCAGGATTTGGTCTCTGCTAGGTGCAAAAGCAACGGTACTGTATGTTTCTTACCTGCAACTCTTTGAGCGACAAGTCCTTCCACGTTGTACTGCTCATCCTCCGAGGCATCCTTGATAGGTTGCTGGGGTTGGGCATTGACCGGAGTCAGGACTGGGGAAGTTACAGCAGACGACTGAGGGCTTTGCATAAAAGCAGACAACGGTGGGATATTAGAGGTGCCAGTGGGCGTCCCATAGCTGTAACTTCTCACCAAGGTTGATTGAGGTTGTTGGGTTTGATAACCATATGGAGAATAAGATCCAGAGTAGGGCTCTCGGTATTCATTTAGAGGTCTGGCCGCCTCCATGGGTCGTGGTGGTTCATACATTCCAGATGAATATGCTTTTGGACTTTGCTCAATAGGCGTATGAGGCTGGCTAAATGAGGTGACAGGGAGGGTGCCGGTTGGCGTGACAGCATACGAATTGCTTGGTCTTTCAGATGCCATCTGAGGAAAAGAAGGAAAAGACTGGTAGCTATAGGCTGCCAGAGCGGGTTGCGCAGAGTGTGACCCTGAAACTGGCATTATTCTGTCCTCTCTTGGAGCAACAGGGACACTCTGGGACTTGTGCATCTGTGAAAAGGAAGGGTCAAGGTCCAACATTAGCATATTAAGTGCTTCGATTGACTGCTCAATCTCCTTTTGGGAGGCCATATTGGGGAATTCAGGGATACTGTGGCTTTGGGGAACAGTCTGAAAAGTGCTTGGTTGCATACTTGGGCTGCTATATTGACTCTCTGTTACAGAATCCTGTTGACGGG
Organism: Rana temporaria; assembly: GCF_905171775.1. Taxonomy (NCBI): domain Eukaryota; kingdom Metazoa; phylum Chordata; class Amphibia; order Anura; family Ranidae; genus Rana; species Rana temporaria. The sequence goes on from NC_053494.1 coordinate 210,760,153, forward strand.
ATGGTGGGCGACTTCCACCCTGTTGCCAAGAGTTAAGACCCCGCTGGACCGCCTCCCTGCTGCTTCCGCTCCGAGCTGGTGCTTGAGGCAACTGTGAATTGGGGTCGTATTTTTCTGCAGCTGTGAAGGACTGGGACCGGTACATCCCATTGGGGTCATAATAATATAAGTGCTTTTGTGTCATTGCAGACGGAGGTTGTGCCCAATTGGACATTGTTGGCTGGCTGACCTGGTAGGAAGACAGACTGTCCTGGGCAGATACAGATGGCCTCATTTGACTGCCAATGTCTTGAGACAGTGGCATAGTTGTACTTTTTGGGATGTTCTGGTTGTTGTATGGATACATGCCATTGATCATTGTTTCCTTACCAAGATAGCCATGTTTATGTAGCTTCTCTATGCCGTTAAGGGTTGTTGGCCCATTGGTTAATGAAATGGTCATAGGAGAAGACTCCTGATAGCCAGTCTCACTTATATTGGGAGTGCCATCAAAGGATGACAGTGTACCCAAGCTGCCAACACTATGTCCATCGTGATTGGGCAAGTCATCATCCAAAATATCGGTCTCCCTTTCCACTGGTGGGGACAGGCTATCCCCATTGACATGAACCTGCGCTGGGACCACGTGCAACATAGCTCCGGTTACTGAAGTTCCCGGGTTTAAGTTGTGCATCTGTGCGTCAGTGTCCAGTCCAAAGCCACTGAGAAGGCGTTCAAGCTCTTTCTTTTCCTCAGGCGTCAACCCTTGGTTGGAGACTGCATTAGCCACTTGTTCATCAGTTTTGTCTGTTTTTGTTGAAGCGGTTGAATTGCCGGAGTCGCTGCTCACAGACAAGGTGTGTTCAATGTGATTGGGGGCAGCAGATAGAGGGATGACCCCGGCATTTACTGTGCTTGTGCTCCCGTTTGTTGAGTCTTTTTTCTTAACTTTGGCGTACAAGCTTCCATCTAAAGGACCTTGGGTGTGTCCAACTTCTGAAAAAAAAGAAGAAAAAAAATCATTATCACTTTAGTACTCGAAAATATCTCCATCTGTCTACTGTTTGGTTTACCTAAAATCCATTATAATATCCATAGGATCCAGCGAGAGCCAAAATAACTCCTATCTAAAAACCGCCGAGCCTAGGCTTCAGCTCAAATATCAATGCTTATTGCAGAACAAAGGCATTACAATTCTTCATCAAATCAGGCTGTAAATCTAATTTCATTTTTAATTTAAACGCCACCACTCCAATCCCACAGGAGCTTGTCCCTGATCCAAGCACTTTAGCCTCCCAATATTAGCTTGTGACTTCAACAACATCTTGTTTTAATGGAACAGATAATGGAGTTTTGGAACGTGGTATACAAACATATGGGGATCAATTATCAGCTATCTCCGCAAACAGAACTCTGACTCACGCGGCGAATGGGCTGTTATCTATAGAGAGAGGTCCCAATGGTGCAAGTTATTTCCTTCTTCAATATTCAATTAAACTTCACTGGAAATGTTAACTTGTTAACAAGAAAAAACACATTTAAACGTCGGAATATATCAATATCTACCTAAAAGAAAGGGGCTTCTTTTTTCCTCTTATTTTTAGAGGTTGCATCATCTTTCTTGCCTTGCCAAATTAGCTTTCTTACCCAACCTCTCTGGAGTTTATACTCAGCCTAAACTTTTCTTTCATTTTGGATAAAGCAATAAGAACCCCTGTTAGGTTGCTACATTGATCACTAGAGAGCAATTGGAAAATTTCCAAGGGGAGGTAAGGATTAGCCAAGCTGGTCAGATGCAGGGTGGGAAGACCACTATGGAGCCCAAACTTTGAGGAACTTGTGGAAGTCATGTAGGATCATGGTCAGGATGTTCTTCACCTCAATGAACGAAACAGAATGCTTTTTCGAGGCCTTGGGTATCATGATTTCTAATATTTTAATGTATATTTATTTTGTTCATATTAAGGGAGATCATGGCCAAGTCAGAACACTATACGGGTTTGGACAAGTCTTGCTTAAAAAAAAATATTGTACAGCTTGACCAATACAATTACCAATCCAATCAGGATAGATCCTGGTCAGGACAGAACACTATACAATGTCTATGGACAACTGCAGACAGATCAGGGTGGACATGTCTTGCTGAGAAAGGAACTGTATAGGTTAGACCACCATGACAATTATGTTCAAACATCCAACCAAGAGAGATCATGGCCAGATCAGAACACTATATGGGGCAGACAAGTCTTGGTGAGCATTGGACTACCTTGACCTATACAATTACCAATCCAATCAGAATAGACCCCCATCAGGACAGAACACAATGTAATGTCTATAAACAGTTGCCGTCAAATAAAGGTGAACAATCCTTGGTGAGAAAGGAACAGTATAGGTTAGACCACCATGACAATTATGTTTAAAAATCCATCCAGGAGAGATCATGGCTAGGTCAGAACACGATATCGGGCAGACAACTCTTGGTGAGACTTGGAATACCTTGACCTATACAATTATCAGTCCAATCAGGATAGACCCCCATCCCGTCAGAAGAACTCTATATGGGAGGGATGGGTCTCAGTGAAAAAGTAAATGTACAGCTTGGACGACCTTGATCTATGCAATTACCACTCCAATCAGGATGAATCCTGGTCAGAATAGAACAATATACAATGTCTTTGGACAGCTGAGCACAGATCAGAGTGGACAAGTCTTGGTGAGACTTGGACAACCTTGACCTATGTAATTACCAATCCAATCAGGATGGATCCTGGTCAGGACAGAACACTATACAATGTCTATAGACAGCTGCAGACAGATCAGGGTGGGTAGGCCTTGGTGAGAAAAAAATTGTACAGATTGGAAAACTTTGGCCAGTACGATCATGACAGTTCCTGGTCAGAACACTATGCTCTATGACATGGGTCTTCAAAACTACGGCCCTCCAGTGGTTCAGGAACTACAATTCCCATCATGCCTAGTCATGTCTGTGAATGTCAGAGTTTTACAATGCCTCATGGGATGTGTAGTTCCGCAAAAGCTGGAGGGCCGTAGTTTGCAAATCCCTGCTCTATGATGTCTATGGACAGCTGTTAAAACAGATCTGGGTGGACAAGCATTGGTGAGAAAAGAATTGTACAGGTCGTTGCGCCGTCGTATCTTAGGGAGCAATATTTACGCTGGCCGCTAGGTGGCGCTTCCATTGAGGTCGGCGTAGAATATGCAAATGAGCCGATTCACGAACGTACGCTTGCCCGTCGCAGTAAAGATACGCCGTTTCCGTAAGAGATACCCGGCGTAAAGATAAACATGCCCCTTAAGTGGCGTATCCAATGTTAAGTATGGCCGTCGATCCCGCGTCGCAATTTGAAAATTTTACGTCATTTGCGTAACTCGTCCGTGAATGAGGCTGGACGCCATTTACCTTCGCGTCAAAACCAATGACGTCCTTGCGACGTCATTTAGCGCAATGCACGTCGCAAAATTTTAGGGACAGCGCATGCGCAGTATGTTCGGCGCGGGAACGCGCCTAATTTAAATGCTCCACGCCCCCTACCCGACTCATTTGAATTAGGCAGGCTTGTGCCGGGGGATTTACGCTACGCAAGTTCTTTGTGAATAAAGCACTTGCCTGTAAAACTTGCGGCGGCGTAACGCCGATTCTACGAGAATCTGGGCCTATGTGTGGCTTTGGTTGTCTTAATAAAAGTGAACTCTCTTCCCAAAAAATGATCCTCGCCACACCAGGGAGCAGAGCCAGCGTACAGCTGCCAGTGTTCCATAGTGTTCTGTCATATGTTGTTTCTCTGCGAGCCGCAGCACCACACCCTCTCTCCGGGATTTACTGTCAGAGACTTTAGATATATTTATCCCCTCTGGGAAGCTTGGGGCTGCCTGATTCACACTGTGCTTTAGGGGTGGAAGTGAGAAGAACTGAATGGCATCAAAACACCCATCCCAAATGACTTCACGGTGCCAACACTATCATGTTGTACACATTGCAAAGCTATGAGAGGATGTGTCAGCAGCACAACCATGAGTCACCAAACGTACTGCAGCTCGAGGGGGGGGGGCCAAAAAGATGACATAGGGGCTTACTATATAATGCCCAGAACTTCATTAATTTAGGGGAGGTGTTTATTAAATGAGGGCAGGCAGAAAACTGGGCAATGTACCGTATAGACTCGAGTATAAGCCGAGTTTTTCAGCACATTTTTTGTGCTGAAAATGCCCCCCTCGGCTTATACTCGAGTCACCTTTTTGTGCCTGATCTTCCGGACTTTGGGCACCTGGTACCAGCTGGCCATAGGTCCCCTGGACCCCACTTTTCCTCTACAAGTGTGCAAAGTTTGTTGTCCGGGGGACCTACGGCCGTGGGGGGACCGATTTTTCAAAGCCGGGCATTCCTTCCATAGACTCCCATGTTAAATGGTCATTTCTCCAGTGACTTTGGGGACCCGGTACCGGCCGGTCGTAGGTCCCCTTGACCCGGAACTTGGCACACATGTAGCCCAATTTCTTCTCTACAAGTGTGCAAAGTTTTTTTTCTGGGGGACCTACGGCATGGGGAGCAGCAACTTTTCAAACCCGGGCACTCCTTCCATAGAATCCCATGTTAAATGTCAGTCTAGGCATGGGCACAGTGAGGCATGCAGATGGACACCCTAGGCTTATACTCATTCAATAAGCCATTTTTTTGTGCTGAAAATGCTCCCCTCGGCTTATACTCGAGTCACCTTTTTGCGCCTGATCTCCTGGAATTTGGGGACCCGGTACCGGCCGGCCGTAGGTCCCCTGGACCCCACTCTTCCTCTACAAGTGTGCAAAGTTTGTTGTCCGGGGGACCTACAGCCGGGGAGCACCGATTTTTCAAAGCCGGGCACCCCTTCCATAGACTCCCATGTTAAACGGTAATTTCTCCAGTGAATTTGGGGACCCGGTACCGGCCGGTCGTAGGTCCCCTGGACCCCACTCTTCCTCTACAAGTGTGCAAAGTTTGTTGTCCGGGGGACCTACAGCCGGGGAGCACCGATTTTTCAAAGCCGGGCACCCCTTCCATAGACTCCCATGTTAAACGGTAATTTCTCCAGTGAATTTGGGGACCCGGTACCGGCCGGTCGTAGGTCCCCTGGACTCGGAACGTGGCACACATGTAGCCCAATTTCTCCTCTATAAGTGTGCAAAGTTTGTTGTCTAGGGAACCTACGGCTGGGGAGCAGCGACTTTTCAAAGCTGGGCACCCCTTCTATAGACTCCCATGTTAAACGTCAGTCTAGTCATGGGCACAGTGAGGCATGCAGATGGACACCCTAGGCCAGGGGTGTCCAAATTTTTTTCAAAGAGGGCCAGATTTGATGAAGTGAACATGCGTAAGGGCCGACCATTTTTCTGACATTCTTTGAACCATTAACATTTGGTCAACACAGGTTCTCTTGCCTTTGTGGCTGTGTGTGGTGAAGAGATGAGCGTGGGTGTGTTATTTGGATATACCGTATTTATCGGCATATAACACACACCTTCACTTTAGGAGGGAAGTTTCAGTGAAAAAAATGTAAATAAAGAACTGTGAAGCAAAATAAGGGTCGTTGCCCATCAATGCAGCCCAATCAGTGCCATGAATGCAGCCTCGCCATTGCCATGAATGCAACCTCTCCATTGCCATGAATGCAACCTCACCATTGCCATGAATGCAACCTCTCCATTGCCATGAATGCAGCCTGATCGATGCCCATCTGCAGCCTCGGAGGGGGGGGGCGGCACGAGTGCCAACAGATTACATACAGGAGAATCTCCTGTTTACACAGCAGCCTCTTTAACACAATGTCCCGCCTCCTATGATGGACAGAAGAGTCGTCCAATGGCAGCCCAGGAGACGAGACTTCCTATTACAGGTGCCGCAGAGTAAACGGAGATTCTCCTGTATGTAATTTGACATCATTCGTTCCCCGCCCCTTCCTGTCCCCTCCGAGGCAGCACCGATAAATACAGTATATATCCAAATTACCAGGGGGGGCCACATTAAACTGGAACGGGGGCCGCAATTGGCTCCCGGGCCGGACTTTGGACATGCCTGCCCTAGGCTTATACTCGAGTCAATAAGCCATTTTTTTTTGTGGTAAAATTAGGTGCCTCGGCTTATATTCGGGTCTGCTTATACGGTATGTGATTTGCAGAAAATACGATTCCGCCATTTAAAAAATTCAACGCAAAAAACAATACGCGCCCTTTGAGAAAATCTTCCCTTCCATATCTCCCTTAGGTTATAAATGTCCATGGATTTGGCCCCATTTGGTAGTTAAAAATACGACGGTTGACTTCTTTGCCGAAATTTACATCCAGCTACGGGAATGCCGATATTCGTATTCAGTTATTGTGGTTTAGTACAGAATTTGTGTCGCTCGGAGATGTTTGAACACAACGGAGTAAAAGAAACAAACAAAAGAATAATAAAGAATATCTGGAGAAAAAGTACCGGTAAGTTTCCCCCGATATTGCGTATTGTTTTGTAACAATAGCATGACAACCCAAATGTTTTCTTGCGTCCTATCTCTATTTATTCAACAGCTGCGAGACCAGGATAACAGGACACGCCAACACATTCCTGGCTGAAAAATAGCGCTGTAACTTCAGAACTTCCATCTATGTGATCAACAAGAAAACATTCTCACTTCAAGTGATTGCAAATGGATCTTGCTTACATGCTCTGTGTAATGGTTTTGCACAGAGCAGCCCCAATCCTCTTCTTTTGGGGTCCTCCTAGATGGCGCTCCTTGCTCCTCCCCCTGCTGAGTGCCCCCCATAGCAAGCTGCTTGCAATGCGGACACCCATACAGGATCGAACCTGAGCCACGCTGTGTGTGTCCATAGACCACATATATCAAACTCGAGGCCCGCGGGCCGATTCAAGGCCTTATCATGTGGCCCTCACAACCAGAATTCCATTCTGCTACCTCTGGTTCTCCTTCTCCTCTCCCACTGCCCACTGTCACTTGTAAACACAGAGAATGGCAAGGCAAGGCAGAGCCAGTTACTCAGGGAGGTGCTACAGCCAAATACATCACTAGTAGAGTCACCTGCAAAGGGAGGTACTACAGTAGAAGCAGGCCAGGTAGGAGAGAGAGGTGCAAAGAAGTTTGGAGGGGGGGCATGGTTGGGGTTGTGCACTGTGCATAGCACACCCCTAAACTCTGCACTCTGAATGTAACACACCCCTAAACCCTACCCTCTGCACACAGCGCACACCTGAACTCTGCACACAGCAGACGCCTGAACTCTGCACACAGCAGACTCCTGAACTCTGCACACAGCAGACTCCTGAACTCTGCACACAGCAGACTCCTGAACCCTGAATTCTGCACACAGCAGACTCCTGAACTCTGCACACCGCAGACTCCTGAACTCTGCACACAGCAGACGCCTGAACTCTGCACACAGCAGACGCCTGAACTCTGCACACAGCAGACTCCTGAACTCTGCACACAGCAGACTCCTGAACTCTGCACACAGCAGACTCCTGAACCCTGAATTCTGCACACAGCAGACTCCTGAACTCTGCACACCGCAGACTCCTGAACTCTGCACACAGCAGACGCCTGAACTCTGCACACAGCAGACGCCTGAACTCTGCACACAGCAGACGCCTGAACTCTGCACACAGCAGACTCCTGAACCCTGAACTCTGCACACAGCAGACTCCTGAACCCTGAACTATGCACTCTCTGCACACAGCGCCCCACTATAAGTCCCAGACCAAACACTCTCCTGGCTCCATGGCACCACTCCAGCACCTCCCCCCCCCCTCTCACTTTCCACTTTCACAGGAGAAGCTGAGGGCAGTGAAGCAATAGGCTCCTGTGAAGAGGGAGTTTAAGGCGTGGCTTATCAGTGCTGTGCATGTCTATACATGCACACAGCTCGCATGGGTGTCTCCATAGCATCCAGTTTGATAAAGGAGGCACCCGAAGGAGCTGACAGCGCCGGTGGAGACTGCCAGAGGAGGCAGCAGGAGGTGCAATATCGCTGCATAAAGCAAGTATTACCTATTAAAAAAAAATAGTTAGCATCACTTTAACTCTTAAAGATATGTTTGAAAGTTGTCAACACCACTGAAGTAAATTAGACAATGCAGAAGCCATGTGCCAAAGGCAGTTTTGGCATGATAGTTTAATTCAAAATTGGGGGGGGGGGGGAAGCTGACATTTAGGTGGCGGCAGCGGGCAGCGTCCTCTCCAAAATGTCTTTAAACCAGCTCTAAAATGCCTCTGAAAAGAACGCTCCACTGCAGATCACTTTTTAGAGGGGAGGCACAGCTTTCCATGCGATGTGACCTTCTAGGTTAATAACGTGCATCAAATAATGTCATGCGATCAGTGCTGTTGAAATGAATGGTCTGGCGACGGGGTTTTGTTTACGGGCCCTTAGTGCAACAGCTGCATGCTGGACCTTGTAGTTCTTCAGGCAAACAGGAACTTTGCTTTAACCGAAGCAGCTTGGAAAGGTACCAATCCATTAGATAGGTTGCATGTAAATAATAAATAAAGTCGCGCAGGATGAGGGAGAGGAGCTCATTTCCCCTCCTCTGTGTCATGTGCCACATCGAGATCAATAGAATTAAAGTATAAATAGACCGCAGGCACACAAAAATAGTGAAGGAGATGTCCTATCCTGAGTGCAGCTGCTGGGAAGGGTGGATGGGGGGGGGGGGGGGGGGCGCATACGGCTTTTTAACTGAAGGGGAGAGAGACCTCCAGAGGGGAGAGAGACCTCCAGAGGGGAGAGAGACCTCCAGAGGGGAGAGAGACCTTCAGAGGGGAGAGAGACCTTCAGAGGGGAGAGCGACCTCCAGAGGGGAGAGCGACCTCCAGAGGGGAGAGAGACCTTCAGAGGGGAGAGAGACCTTCAGAGGGGAGAGAGACCTCCAGAGGGGACCTCCAGAGGGGAGAGAGACCTCCAGAGGGAAGAGAGACCTCCAGAGGGGAGAGAGACCTCCAGAGGGGAGAGAGACCTTCTGAGGGGAGAGAGACCTCTAGAGGGGAGAGAGACCTCTAGAGGGGAGAGAGACCTCCAGAGGGGAGAGAGACCTTCTGAGGGGAGAGAGACCTCCAGAGGGGAAAGAGACCTCCAGAGGGGAGAGAGACCTTCTGAGGGGAGAGAGACCTTCTGAGTGGAGAGAGGGGAAAGAGACCTCCAGAGGGGAGAGAGACCTCCAGAGGGGAGAGAGACCTTCTGAGTGGAGAGAGGAGAGAGAGGGGAAAGAGACCTCCAGAGGGGAGAGAGACCTTCTGAGGGGAGAGAGACCTTCTGAGTGGAGAGAGGGGAGAGAGGGGAAAGAGACCTCCAGAGGGGAGAGAGACCTTCTGAGTGGAGAGAGGAGAGAGAGGGGAAAGAGACCTCCAGAGGGGAGAGCGACCTTCTGAGAGGTCCCGGAGACATTCCTGATTTATAATAGCTACGCCAGAGAACCCACCATGGAGGGTGACCACACCGAATGTCTCTCTGAGAGCTCCGCACTACCAGGGTCAGCACACTGGCATGATCCTGATGGTGGCATCAGCACGTCAAAGGGGGTCCTACACATCGCTGATGACATTTGGGATCACTCATAGATCACAGCGATCACTCCCATTCACATCAATGTTCCTACTGTTCCCTGCAGAAGCCTAACTGGACATTAAAGAGGAGCTCCGCCCCCCCGAAAATAAATAAAATAATAATCAGCAGTTACAAAAAATACTTTAGCTGCTGATTTTTAGCATAAGGACACATACAGTGCCTGGAAAAAGTATTCATACCCCTTGACATTGTTAACATTTTGTCATGTTACAACGAAAAACGTAAATGTCTTTTATTGGGATTTTATGAGATAGACCAACACAAAGTGGCACATTATTGTGAAGTGGAAGGAAAATTATAAATGGATTTCAAAATGTTTTACAAATAAATATGTGAAAAGTGTAGCGTACATTTGTATTCAGCCCCCTTTACTCTGATACCCCTAACCAAAATCTAGAGGAACCAATTGCCTTCAGAAGTCACCTAATTAGTAAATGGAGTCCACCTGTGTGTAATTTAATCTCAGTATAAATACAGCTGTTCTGTGAAGCCCTCGGAGGTTTGTTAGAGAACCTTAGTGAACAAACAGCATCATGAAGACCAAGGAACAGACAGGTCAGGGATAAAGTTGTGAAGTATAAAGCAAGTATAAAGCAGGGTTTAGGGTATAAAAAATGTCCCAAGCTTTGAACATCTCACAGAGCTCTGTTCAATCCATCATCCGAAAAAGGAAAGAGTATGGCACAACTGCAAACCTAACGAGACATGTCCGTCCACCTAAACTGACCGGGCCGGGCAAGGAGAACATTCATCAGAGAAGCAGCCAAGAGGTCCATGGTAACTCTGGAGGAGCTGCAGAGATCCACAGCTCAGGGGGGAGAATCTGTCCACAGGACAACTATTAGTGGTCTCTCCACAAATCTGCCCTTTATGGAAGAGTGGCAAGAAGAAAGACATTGGTGAAAGAAAGACATAAGAAGTCCGTTTTGCAGTTTGTGAGAAGCCATGTGGGGGACACAGCAAACATGTGGAAGAAGGTGCTCTGGTCAGATGGCCTAAAAGCAAAATGCTATGTGTGTGGGGAAAACTAACACTGCACATCACCCTGAACACACCATCCCCACTGTGAAACATGGTGGTGGCAGCATCATGTGGTGGGGATGTTTTTTTTCAGCAGGGACAGGGAAGCTGGTCAGAGTTGATGGGAAGATGAATACAGGACAATCTTAGAAGAAAACCTGTTACGAGTCTGTAAAAGACTTGAGACTGGGGGAAGGTTCACCTTCCAGCAGGACAACGACCCTAAACATACAGCCAGAGCTACAATGGAATGGTTTTGAATCAAAGCACATTCATGTGTTAGAATGGCCCAGTCACAGTCCAGACCTAAATCCAATTGAGAATCTGTGGCAAGACTTGAGAATTTCTGATCACAGACGCTCTCCATCCATTCTGACAGAGCTTGAGATATTTTACAAAGAAGAATGGGCAGAAATGTCCCTCAAAGCTGGTAGAGACATCCCCAAAAAGACTTGCAGCTGTAATTGTAGAGAAAGGAGGTTCTACAAAGTATTGACTCGGGGGGCGCCATACAAATGCCCCTCACACACATCTATAGTATATGTCACATGACAAATACAGGTTTCTCTGGGTGATCCAAGAAAAAAAAGAGAAGTTGGACTTTCCCTGCGGCTGTGATTTCTCCTCTCCATGACGGACATCTCGGAGAGCTTGCATAAACAGATAGATAGATTGCATTACATGTAATCCGGCGTAATAATAACACTGCATTCAGCTGTATGATTTCTGCTAAATGCCTTCAGCTTAAGAATGCAAACAAATCCCAGCATGCACACATCACGCACGCAAAGCCTACCGACGGCAGCCAATCGTGCCGCAGGCCTCCTGCCAGAAGAGGTTTACTGTCACAGGACAATCGACCTGCCTGTTCATCGCGAATGACAGATGACAGGGAAGGGGAAGATGGGCTCCTTTCAATGGAATAAAGATAAACCCTCGTCACACCCCATGTCATACCTACTTCATGTCAGACAGGTGGAAGCAGACAGACCGATCCCTAAAATCTTAAGCTGGCCTGTTTACACTTGCTTCAAAATGTGGCATTGGACACACTTTTTTTAAAGCACTCTGAATGGCAATCAAAGCTCCTGTCACAAAAAAAAGTGGGATCAGTTGAGCTGGGGGTTACTACTGAGCGAGGGGGATCAGCAGAGCCGAGCTAGGGGTTACTACTGAGTGGGGGATAAGCAGAGCTGGGGGTTACTGAGTGAGGGATCAGCAGAGCTGGGGGTTACTACTGAGCGGGAATCAGCAGAGCTGGGGGTTACTACTGAGCGGGAATATGCAGAGCTGGGGGTTACTACTGAGCGGGAATCAGCAGAGCTGGGGGTTACTACTGAGTGAAAGATCCGCAGAGCTGGGCGTTACTACTGAGCGGGGGATCAGCAGAGCTGGTGGTTACTACTGAGATGGGAATCAGTAGAGCTGGGGGTTACTACTAAGTGGGGGATCAGCAGAGCTGGGGGTTACTACTGAGCAGGGGATCAGCAGAGCTCTTATTACTTCTTGTAGAGAATAGAGATGGGCCGAACACCCCCCAGATCTGTTCACGCCAGAACTCCCAAACATCACAATAGTTCGGACCTGAACCGCAAATACAAAGTCTATAGGACCCGAACTTGGAACACTAAAAGTGCCCATTTTGAAGGCTTATATCGTTTTTACAGGAGCAGTGATTTATTGATGCTTACAGTGAAACAAAAAAAAAATTCCTTTAAATATGGTGCCAGGGGGTCCCCCTAGTCTGCCTGTAACGCGGTGCATCTGTACCATGTATAGAACCTGCCGCAGCAAAACTGACATTTATAAACAAAACAAAATTACATTTAAACTGCCTGTAAAGCAATACAAAAATGTTTAAAAAACTGACATGGGGTCCCCCTAAAATCCATACCAGACCTTTATCCGAGCATGCAACCTGGCAGGTCAGAAAAGCCCCTCCACCCTACAGCACCTTGTCCCCATGTTGATGGGGACAAGGGCGTCTTCCCAACAACCCAATGTTGTGGTTGTGAGGTCTGGGGGCAGGGGGGCTTATCTAAATCTGGAAGCCTACTTTAACAGGGGGGGCCCCCATGTGAGTATGGGGTACATTGTACCCCTACTCATTCGCTCCAAAAAAAGTGTCAAATTATATATATATACTGGCCAGAGTGTCTCTGAGTTTATCTCATTCATTTTGGATGGAGATCTGCTTTAATAAACACAGTGCTATTTATTTGTATCTTTGATCTTTTTCTTGTGAAAACTCCCAAGTTGTATTTACTGCAGCCAAACCAGATACTAAACTACACTGAATCATTCCGAGGTTTTATTTTCTCAGTTTTTGGCATATCGTCCTTATTTATATTTACCTAAACTTTCTCGCTGTTATGACAGCTCTCCCGCCCGATCACCGGGAGCCCAATCACCCGGAAGCCCAATCACCCGGGAGCCCAATCACCAGAAGCCCAATCACCGGAAGCACAATCACCCGGGAGCCCAATCACCCGGAAAGGGTGCCCAATCCCCCGGGAGGGTGCCCAATCCCCCGGGAGGGAGCCCAATCACTGGGGAGCCCAATCACCCGGGAGCCCAATCACCCGGGAGCCCATTCACCCGGGAGCCCAATCACCCGGGAGCCCATTCACCCGGGAGCCCAATCACCCAGGAGCCCAATCACCCAGGAGCCCAATCACCCAGGAGGGAGCCCAATCACCGGAAGCCCAATCACCCGGGAGGGAGCACAATCACCGGGAGGGAGAACAATCACCCGGGAGCCCAATCACCCGGGAGGGAGCCCAATCACCCGGGAGCCCATTCACCCTGGAGCCCATTCACCCTGGAGCCCAATCACCCGGGAGCCCATTCACCCTGGAGCCCAATCACCCGGGAGCCCAATTACCCGGGAGCCCAATCACCGGAAGCCCAATCACCCGGGAGGGAGCCCAATCACCGGAAGCCCAATCACCCGGGAGGGAGCCCAATCACCTGGGAGGGAGCCCAATCACCCGGGAGCCCATTCACCCGGGAGGGAGCCCAATCACCCGGGAGGGAGCCCAATCACCCGGGAGGGAGCCCAATCACCCGGGAGCCCGATCACCCGGGAGCCCAATCACATCTTGTGTATAGATAATCTGACACTTTCTCTGCACACGATGGACTAATCTGCTAAGTAGATCTGTCAGGATGGGAGACAGGTGCAGCAGTGCCTTCCACGGCTTTCAGAAACACATCATTAGCGATTAATTCGCTTTGCGGCTTCGCTTTCAAAGGTGGCGTTTATTGTTCTCACGCAATAAGGATCCCCCCCCATTCCTTTCCTAAGGGGGTGAAAGCTAAAACAGACCGGGGATACAGACCACAAACAACAACGGAGACTTGGCAATACGTAATTTACTTCTCAAATCAAAGGAACGTGAAATTGAACGTTTCCTATAGAGAGACCGCGGACTGTATGTGAGCAGATCAGAGGGGACAATGAGGCGGTGCGATTCCCTATTCTTTTCTAAACCCTTGCTTATTACACCAGGACAGTACAATGTGTACGGAATATAATATACAGAAATCAGTGCGCTGGACAAGAACCAAGAGATTGTTCATTCAGCATAAAAATGAGAAGCGATTGGTCACGGGAAGGATGCACAATGGTAGCACACATTAAAATGTATTGAAACCCCTAAGGCACAAATGTCAAACACGAGGCCCACCGGCCCCATCCAGAACGCCAGGCCTGGTCCCGTGGCCGCTGCACCCAGTTTTGCGGCTGGAATGTGGCGGACCTCCGTTCCACCACCGGCTCTCACCCTCTGCTCTCCACTGTCATTTGTAAACACAGAAGCTTTCTGTGTTTACAAGGGATATCTTAGCTCAGTTTCTAACAGATGCCTACATGCACTCACAGCGGGACAGATCTCCAGAATCTCAGAGAGAGAACAATTTCCCTGCAAGGCGAGGCAGAGCCGCCTGCACAGGGAGGTACTAGAGCCGAATACACAGGTATAAGAGCCGCCTACTGAGGGAGGTACTGTACTTCAGCCCGGCCAGGTAGGAGAGAGTAAAGATGTGTAGAAGCTTAAAGGGGAGTGTTGGGGGTCACTCTGCACTCTGTACTCTGTACATAGCGTGCTCCTGAACTCTGCACTCTGTGCATAGCGTGCGCCTGAACTCTGTGCATAGCGTGCGCCTGAACTCTGTGCATAGCGTGCGCCTGAACTCTGTGCATAGCGTGCGCCTGAACTCTGTGCATAGCGTGCGCCTGAACTCTGTGCATAGCGTGCGCCTGAACTCTGTGCATAGCGTGCGCCTGAACTCTGCACTCTGTCTGGCTTTCGGGGTTATATACTGGGATGATGCCCGCAGCTGCAGGCATCATCCCGGTATCGTTTTTTTAGAGTGGGCGGTCGGCTTTCCAGGGATAACAACCGATGCGGCTCTAAGCCGCTCGGTTGTTATCTTGGAGGAGCGGGAGGGGACACGACATCTCCCCCGCCGCTCTTACCGGGCCTCCTGTCCCACCGGGAGACCCGAACTGCGATCCGGCACTTCCAGCGCCCTAAAGACAGACTGGAATGAAGCCGGAAACAGTATTTTTGGCGATCTGAATACTTTGAAGTGCAAAGGAGGGATTGGGGACTTTTAGACCCCCGATCCCTGCATAAAGAGTACCTGTCACCACTTAATACTGTCACAAGGGATGTTTACATTCCTTGAGACAGCAATAAAAGTGATAATTTTTTTTTTAAACACAATTTAATATAAAAATAAATAAAATGAATAAGAATTTTTTTTTTTTAAAAAGCGCTCCTGTCCCCGCGAGCTTGTGCAGCAAAGAAAGCACATACAGAAGTCACGCTCGCATATGTAAACGGTGTTCAAATCGCACATGTGAGGTATCGCCGCGATAGAGCGAGAGCAATAATTCTAGCACTAGACCTCCTCTGTAACTAACCGGGTAACCTGTAAAAAAAAAAAATTAAAACGTTGCCTATGGAGATTTTTAGGTACCGTAGTTTGTCGCCATTCCACAGGTGCGCGCAATTAGAAAGCATGATCTCTATTACCGTATTTATCGGCGTATACCGCAGACTTTTTTCCCCTTAAAATTTAGGGGATGCGCGATATATGCCGATACTGGTGTTCCCGGGTGCCGCTCCGCCCGCAGCCACGCGAGAGGAGCCGAAACACACAGGAAATCCGGCTCCTCTTGGCGCCAAATCCCCCAAAAAAAACACCGCTGCAACCCCGGGCAAGGTGCGGATGGACTGGACAGACCCCGCGAGGAAGCCGCAGACGGACACCTCCAAAGCCGCAGGCGGACACCTCCAAAGCCGCAGACGGACACCCACAAGGCTGGACGGACCCCGCGAAAGGAAGCCGCAGACGGACACCCACAAGGCTAGACGGACCCCGCGCAAGGTCGCAGACGGACGCCGGACAAGGCCGCCGATGGATGCAGGGCAAAAACGTAAGTTTCCTAAAAATACCTTCCTAAGTTTGGGGTGCGCGTTCTACGCCGGCGCGCGGTATACCCCTATAATTCGGCATAACATCATCTTTCACATTATACAAAAAAATTGGGCTAACTTTACTGTTTAGTTTTTTTTTTTAAATTCATGAAAGTGTCCTTTTCCCCAAAAAGGTGCGTTTAAAACACCGCTGTACAAATACCGTGTGACATAAAATATTGCAACAATCGCCATTTTATTCTCTAGATTCTCTGCTAAAATATCTATCTATCTATCTATCTATCTATCTATATATATATATATATAATGTTTGGGGGTTCCAAGTAATTTTCTAGCAAACATTATGGATTTTAACTTGTAAACACCAAGGCCCAGATTCTCGTAGGAGATACGACGGCGTATCTCCAGATACGCCGTCGTCTCACTGAGTCTGAGCCGTTGTAACTTGGCGCCTGATTCAAAGTATCAGATACGCCAAAATTTCACTAAGATACGACCAGCATAAGTCTCTTACGCTGTCGGATCTTAACTGCATATTTACGCTGGCCGCTAGGGGCGTGTACGCTGATTTACGCCTAGAAATATGTAAATCAGCTAGATACGCCAATTCACGAACGTTCGACCGTCGCATTACAGATATGCCGTTTACGTTGGGCTTTTCCCGGCGTAAAGTTACCCCTGCTATATGAAGCGTAGATGAGGCGTACCAATGTTAACACACGCCCACATCTTCCACATTTGAATTAGGCGGGCTTACGCCGGCCTATTTACGCTACGCCGCCGCAACTTTGGTTTGAGAATACTGCACTTGCCTGTCAAAGTTGCGGAGGTGTAACGTAAATAGGATACGTTACGCCCGCACAGAGATACACGCTTCTACCTGAATCCGGGCCCAAATGTCAAAAATAGGCTTAGTCATGAAAGGGTTAAATCCAACTCAGAATTGTCCTATTACAGCCACATTTCCAAGAATGAGGCGGCACCAAGGAACAGAGACAAAAAAATTCCTTCCTCGACACTTAACAAGGTGCCACTGCAGCTTAATATTTAACCTCTGCAATCCTAAACTGGTTAACTGCATTCCTTTAGCTGGCATCTCTAGTGTTTGTATGGAGAGCAAACACACAGAACAAGGTCCCGAAAAGGAGGAGGTTTGGCCAGGAAAGAGGAGCATCAAAGGATAAACAAAATACTTCGGGACATGAGATTTCTGTTCCATCTTTGGCTCCGCCATCCACTAAAAATTCCTGAGCGGCACTTAGCCACTTCTGGTGTAAAACAAGGAGAAAAAACGGAAGACCTAGTGATACTCAGGTGGGTCTCGGGCTTTTGAGGAACTACAAGTTCAAGTTTTGTCATGAAAGTAGAAGTTTGGATTCTCTCTAGACCAGCCTTGCTCAACCATGGTTCTGTGGAGGTCTAGGGTTCTGTGGAAGTCTAGGGTTCTGTGGAGGTCTAGGGTTCTGTGGAGGTCTAGGGTTCTGTGGAGGTCTAGGGTTCTGTGGAGGTCTAGGGTTCTGTGGAGGTCTAGGGTTCTGTGGAGGTCTAGGGTTCTGTGGAGGTCTAGGGTTCTGTGGAGGTCTAGGGTTCTGTGGAGGTCTAGGGTTCTGTGGAGGTCTAGGGTTCTGTGGAGGTCTAGGGTTCTGTGGAGGTCTAGGGTTCTGTGGAGGTCTAGGGTTCTGTGGAGGTCTAGGGTTCTGTGGAGGTCTAGGGTTCTGTGGAGGTCTAGGGTTCTGTGGAGGTCTAGGGTTCTGTGGAGGTCTAGGGTTCTGTGGAGGTCTAGGGTTCTGTGGAGGTCTAGGGTTCTGTGGAGGTCTAGGGTTCTGTGGAGGTCTAGGGTTCTGTGGAGGTCTAGGGTTCTGTGGAGGTCTAGGGTTCTGTGGAGGTCTAGGGTTCTGTGGAAGTCTAGGGTTCTGTGGAAGTCTAGGGTTCTGTGGAAGTCTAGGGTTCTGTGGAAGTCTAGGGTTCTGTGGAGGTCTAGGGTTCTGTGGAGGTCTAGGGTTCTGTGGAAGTCTAGGGTTCTGTGGAGGTCTAGGGTTCTGTGGAGGTCTAGGGTTCTGTGGAAGTCTAGGGTTCTGTGGAAGTCTAGGGTTCTGTGGAAGTCTAGGGTTCTGTGGAAGTCTAGGGTTCTGTGGAAGTCTAGGGTTCTGTGGAAGTCTAGGGTTCTGTGGAAGTCTAGGGTTCTGTGGAAGTTTAGGGTTCTGTGGAAGTCTAGGGTTCTGTGGAGGTCTAGGGTTCTGTGGAAGTCTAGGGTTCTGTGGAAGTCTAGGGTTCTGTGGAAGTCTAGGGTTCTGTGGAAGTCTAGGGTTCTGTGGAGGTCTAGGGTTCTGCAAAGCCGCACCTGCCCACTTTTATGAAAAAAGCATCAGGACAGGTAGATTGCAAGCTCTTTCGGGCACAATGCCAAGCCTTGAACGTCACGTAGGTGTCATTTACTGAACTTTTTGGTTCCTTTGGCAAGTCTCTCCAAAACTCATCTGCTTTCATAATGTCTTAGTTATGGCCATGAAACTATACAGTAATGGACTCCAACGGACAACCAGAAATACAATGTAAATGCATTAACCACTTAAGGACCGCCTAACGCCGATATACGTCGGCAGAATGGCACGGCTGGGCACAGTCACGTACCTGTACGTGATTGTTAAATGCCCAGCCGCGGGACTCACGGACCCGATCGCCGCTGGAGTCCCGAGATCGGTCCCCGGAGCTGAAGAACGGGGAGAGGTGTGTGTAAACACAGCTTTCCCGTTCTTCACTGTGGCGGCGCATCGATTGTGTGTTCCCTAATATAGGGAATCACAATCAATGATGTCACACCTACAGCCACACCCCCCTACAGTAAGAATCACAGATGAGGTCACACTTAACCCCTTCAGTACCCCCTTGTGGTTAACTCCTAAACTGTAATTGTCATTTTTACAGCAAACAATGCCTTTTTATAGCATTTTTTGCTGTGAAAATGACGATGGTCCCAAAAATGGGTCAAAATTGTCCGATGTGTCCGCCATAATGTTGCAGTCACGAAAAAAATCGCTGATCGCCACCATTGGTAGTAAAAAAATATTTTTTTTATAAAAATGCAATAAAACTATCCCCTATTTTGTAAACGCTATAAATTTCGCGCAAACCAATCGATAAACGCTTATTGCGATTTTTTTTTTACCAAAAACAGGTAGAAGAATACGTATCGGCCTAAAGGAAGGAAAAAAAATAGTTTTTTAATATATTTTTGGGGATATTTATTATAGCAACAAGTAAAAAATATAGAATTTTTTTCAAAATTGTCGCTCTATTTTTGTTTATAGCGCAAAAAAAAATAAAAAACGCAGAGGTGATCAAATACCACCAAAAGAAATCTCTATTTGTGGGGGAAAAAGGACGCCAATTTTGTTTGGGAGCCACGTCGCACGACCGCGCAATTGTCAGTTAAAGCGACGCAGTGCCGAATCGCAAAAAGGGGCCTGGTCCTGCATTTTGGTCCGGGTCTTAAGTGGTTAAACACATAAACCTCAAATAGCAACACAGCCAGGGGCGGACTGACCACTCGGGCACTGCCTGAGGGCCCCATGCCACTAGGGGGCCCCCATCAGGGTTGTCAGCCTCAGTAAAACCAGGGACAGTATGTAAAAATCAGTTTTTTTTTACATCTGTCCCTGAAATGTCCCTTACCGACCATCCTTTTGGTCTAAAAATCCCAAGATTATAGCTGCCCCGCCTCTCCAGTACCTTCTCAGTGTGCGTATGTATTCTGTGTGCATGTATACTGTGTGCATGTATTCTGTGTGCATGTATTCTGTGTGTGT
Source organism: Rana temporaria (assembly GCF_905171775.1). NCBI lineage: Eukaryota > Metazoa > Chordata > Amphibia > Anura > Ranidae > Rana > Rana temporaria. The sequence goes on from NC_053494.1 coordinate 210,780,014, forward strand.
GTGTATTCTGTGTGTATGTATTCTGTGTGTATGTGTTCTGTGTGTATGTGTTCTGTGTGTATGTGTTCTGTGTGTATGTATACTGTGTGTATGTGTTCTGTGTGTATGTGTTCTGTGTGTATGTGTTCTGTGTGTATGTATACTGTGTGTATGTGTTCTGTGTGTGTGTATTCTGTGTGTATGTATTCTGTGTGTATGTGTTCTGTGTGTATGTGTTCTATGTGTTCTGTGTGTATGTATACTGTGTGTATGTATACTGTGTGTATGTATACTGTGTGTATGTATTGTGTGTATGTATACTGTGTGTATGTATTCTGTGTGTATGTATCCTGTGTGTATGTATCCTGTGTGTATGTATCCTGTGTGTATGTATCCTGTGTGTATGTATCCTGTGTGTATGTATCCTGTGTGTATGTATCCTGTGTGTATGTATCCTGTGTGTATGTATCCTGTGTGTATGTATACTGTGTGTATGTATCCTGTGTGTATGTATACTGTGTGTGTGTATTCTGTATGCATGTATACTGTGTATGTGTGTGTCTGTATTCTGTGTGTGTATAGAGTGTAAAGAATAAACTGCGCTGTGTATAGTGTGTGTATATATATATATATACACACACACATATATATATATATATATATATATATATATATATATATACATATATACATACACACATATATACAAATGTAAGCTGCCACACAACTATAGGAAAAAGCAGTATTGTGATAGGAACAAAAAAAATGTAGCGCTAATATCTGTATATAGATATGGAAGTGAACCACATCTAGAGGTTCAAACCAAATCTACGTGTGTGTGTGTGTGTATAGTACCTCAATAGTACAAAGTATCACCACGTGACCATATTGAACAAACTTGAAAAATAAAGATAATATAAAATATAAATAAATATAAAATATAAATATACCACAAACTTAATATGAAAACACACATTGTGATACCACAATGAATGAAAGCAAAAAGTGCATGAAGTGACTAAAGTCCAAATGAATGTAAAGTAAGATGACTCCACCACGAATGAGCCTTGAAGATGGGACAACAGCCTGACAGAAGTACCACCACCAATGTTAGGAGGGAGGCTTACCAAATGACGATGACTAGGGAAGGCTTACACCGCCCAAGTCACCAAAAGCTTAAGGGTCGATCAACTCAATCGATACAGCTGGTCCTGGATCCGATCGGCTACTCGACAATAGTAATCAGAAGTCACGATGGATATCATGTATTCTTGTAAGGGTAGAGGCTCAATATCCACATGCCTTGCCAATAAAGTGGTATTCAGGATTCCATTATAACATGCTGTCAGAGGCAGTACATTGGAAAGAACAGTTGAGGGTGTTATAAACTGTCTGCACTTTGCTTGAGCAACAATATTGTCCAGCTGGAGTGTGTATACTGTGTGTGTGCAAGTATACTGTGTGTATGTATACTGTGTGTGTGTATGTATACTGTGTGTGTGTATGTATACTGTGTGTGTGTATGTATACTGTGTGTGTGTGTGTATGTATACTGTGTGTATGGTGTATACTGTGTGTCTGTATGTGTATTCTGTGTGTATGTATACCGTGTGTGTATATTGTGTGTATACTGTGTGTGTGTGTGTGTATACTGTGTGTGTGTGCGCAAGTATACTGTGTGTGTATGTATACTGTGTGTCTGTATGTATACTGTGTGTATGGTGTATACTGTGTGTCTGTATGTGTATTCTGTGTGTATGTATACCGTGTGTGTATATTGTGTGTATACTGTGTGTGTATACTGTGTGTGTGTGTATGTATACTGTGTGTGTGTGTGTGTATGTATACTGTGTGTGTGTATGTATACTGTGTGTGTGTGTATGTATACTGTGTGTGTGTGTATGTATACTGTGTGTGTGTATGTATACTGTGTGTATGGTGTATACTGTGTGTCTGTATGTGTATTCTGTGTATTCTCTTTTTTTATAGGTTGCTCTCCTGGTCTCTCCAAATCTCATGAAGGTATAATTTCCCGGAGAACATTTTGGTTCCTTTGATCTTCTCCCGAAAACCTGACCGGTCGGTCCTTCTGTCTACATGTCAATGTACAGCAATGAATTGTATAACACAATAACAACTATCTGGGCGCTGCGCAAACTGTTGGCGCTATATAAATCCTGTATAATAATAATAATCTGAGAAAGAAATAACCATCAATAGAACAATGTAACAATGTAACTACATGAAACATAAGCGCCCCCACCGCTCTCTTCTCCGAGTTTAGAGTTGGAAACATTCTAGCCAACGGTGTCACCAATAACTCTGAGATTTGTGTCACGACAACTGCAGCAAAAAGGCACAAACTGGGTTCAAAAGGTTGTCAAGCAGACTGACAAGCACCGACAAGCAGAGGAAAGGGGGTCTGACACTTACCAGCGAGGCTCTTAAAGGGGAGATTTAGTCCTCAGCATCAGTGCTGAATTAGGAAGACTTTTCGGATACGCTCGGTCCTCTGGAGTGAGGGAGAGAGACCAGGAGGGGGAGAGAGAAGGAGAAGGAGGAGGAGTGTCTGCATTGCTCTCCACAGCTTGGAGCAGATAGAGGAACTCTGCAATGAGGCATTTCGGGGGGTTTGGCCTCAGCTATGCCATTCAGCTATGACATCATCGCACACAGAGAGAACAGTCTTTCCCTCTTACAATAACATGGGCTGGAGCAAAGCGGAGGAGTAAAGAGGCACAAAACAAACTCTCACTAAGTTTCCAGGGTATAGACGGCACACTTCAACTTAAAGGGCATGACCACCCCAAGGAGGAACTTCTCCCTTTTGGTCTGTTAAATACACCATTGAAATCATTTTGTTCTGCTTTACAAGTAAAAAACAATACCTGTTAGATCCTGCCAGAAATCATGTGATCTTGTTCTCTTCACCTGTCCTGTAGTTCTCTTAAAGTGGTAGCAAAGGTGTTTTTTTTTTTGTATTTATATTTAGTGGCCCAGATTCAAGAAGCACTTGCGCCCGCGCAACCATAGGTTGCGCGGCGCAAGTGCTTACTTGCTCCGGTGTAACGAGTGCTCCTGATTCAGGAACCTCGTTACACCGACTGCAGCCTAAGATATGACAGACATAAGCCTCCTTATGCCTTCATATCTCAGGCTGCATTCTTGCGTTGGCCGCTAGGGGGCGCGGCCATTGTGATCGGCGTATAGTATGCAAATTGCATACTACCACCGATTCACAAAAGTTGCGCGGGCCCTGGGCACGCAAGGTACGGAGTTTCCGTACGGCAACTTTAGCGCAAGGTTGCTCCTGCTAATAGCAGGGGCAGCCAATGCTAAAGTATAGCTGCGGTTCCCGCTCGTGAAATTAAAATTTCACGTTGTTTACGTAAGTGATTTGTGAATGGCGCTGGACGCCATTCACGTTCACTTAGAAGCAAATGACGTCCTTGCGACGTCATTTGCCACAATGCACGTCGGGAAAGTTTCCCGACGGAGCATGCGCTGTTCGCTCGGCACGGGAGCGCGCCTAATTTAAATGATTCCCGCCCCCGGCGGGATCATTTACATTAGGCACCCTTACGCAGGGCTAATTAGCATAGCGCCCGCGCAATTTACGGAGCTACTGCTCCGTGAATCGCGGGCAAATCAAAATATTTGCGTGGGCGCAGAGAAAAGTCTTTGCTCTTTGCCCACGCAAATATTGCCCGGATCTACCTGAATCTGGGCCAGTATTTTTTGTATTTTTTTTAGTATCTATACCTACAGGCAAGCCTATAATAAGACTTACCGGTAGGTACAGTAAAAATGTCCTAAATGTTACTCCCTTCCTTGCATCTCAGTCCACTACACAGCCCCCCTTCCTTGCACCTCAGTCCACTACACAGCCCCCCTTCCTTGCACCTCAGTCCACTACACAGCCCCCCTTCCTTGCACCTCAGTCCACTACACAGCCCCTCTTCCTTGCACCTCAGTCCACTACACAGCCCCTCTTCCTTGCACCTCAGTCCACTACACAGCCCCTCTTCCTTGCACCTCAGTCCACTACACAGCCTCCCTTCCTTGCACCTCAGTCCACTACACAGCCTCCCTTCCTTGCACCTCAGTCCACTACACAGCCTCCCTTACTTGCATCTCAGTCCACTACACAGCCCCCCTTCCTTGCATCTCAGTCCACTACACAGCCCCAATTCCTTGCACCTCAGTCCACTACACAGCCTCCCTTCCTTGCACCTCAGTCCACTACACAGCCTCCCTTCCTTGCACCTCAGTGCACTACACAGCCTCCCTTCCTTGCACCTCATTCCACTACACAGCCCCCCTTCCTTGCACCTCAGTCCACTACACAGCCCCCCTTCCTTGCACCTCAGTCCACTACACAGCTCCCTTTCTTGCTGCACCTCAGTCCACTACACAGCCCCCCTTCCTTGCACCTCAGTCCACTACACAGCTCCCTTTCTTGCTGCACCTCAGTCCACTACACAGCCCCCCTTCCTTGCACCTCAGTCCACTACACAGCCCCCCTTCCTTGCACCTCATTCCACTACACAGCCCCCCTTCCTTGCACCTCAGTGCACATCACAGTCCCAGTCTACAGTGTCCCGTCCTTGCACCTCAGTCCACTACACAGCCCCCCGTCCTTGCACCTCAGTCCACTACACAGCCTCCCTTCCTTGCACCTCAGTGCACTACACAGCCTCCCTTCCTTGCACCTCATTCCACTACACAGCCCCCCTTCCTTGCACCTCAGTCCACTACACAGCCCCCCTTCCTTGCACCTCAGTCCACTACACAGCTCCCTTTCTTGCTGCACCTCAGTCCACTACACAGCCCCCCTTCCTTGCACCTCAGTCCACTACACAGCTCCCTTTCTTGCTGCACCTCAGTCCACTACACAGCCCCCCTTCCTTGCACCTCAGTCCACTACACAGCCCCCCTTCCTTGCACCTCATTCCACTACACAGCCCCCCTTCCTTGCACCTCAGTGCACATCACAGTCCCAGTCTACAGTGTCCCGTCCTTGCACCTCAGTCCACTACACAGCCCCCCGTCCTTGCACCTCAGTCCACTACACAGCCCCTTCTCCTTGTGTCACAGTACACCTCACAGCCCCCTTTTACTTGCACCCCAGTTCCCTTCACAGCCCCCTTCTAAGCACCCCAGTCCAATTTACAGCCACCCTTTACTTGCATCTCAGCCCCCCTCTTACTTCTCAGTCTCTTTCACAGCCCCCCCCCCCCCCTTGTATCCCAGTCCCCTTCACAGCCCCAACTCCCCTCATGCACCACAGTCCCCTTTACAGCCCCCCCTTTACTTGCATCTCAGACTGAAGTTCAATGATTCAGAGCATGTGTCAAATTGATTCCGAGCATGCGCAAGACTTTTGTGTGTCGGAATTGGCTACTACACGATCGGAATTTCCAACCAAAACCTTTCTTGTCGGAAAAATTGAGAACCAGCTCTCAAACTTTTCTTGTCGGAAATTCCGACAGAAAAAGTCAGATGGAGCCTATACATGGTCGGAATTTCTAACCAAAAGCTCACATCGAACTTTTCTTGTTGGACCACCAAGAAGCCATGCCCCAGCACTCGCTTTTGAAACCTTTTAGTACCCTCAGCCCGGGGGGTATGTTTTCTGTTCCTCTTCCCTGGCCTTCCAGAGTTAATCATTCAAGAGTTGGCAGGTGGTGAGTGAATTACAGTTGCTCGGGGAACAACTCTTACCCTGCCAATAGTAGAAATGTAAAGAACGGACGAGGAGATGTCACTACGGAGGACCAAACGTGATGAACATTACAGGTGCCAAGACTCATGTTACAGCCACCAGACAGTGACCTAAGCGGGACGGTTTCATGGTAAACACACCGAAGTGACGTCACAACACGCACTATAGATAGGGCAACACTGGCAATTAAATCTCTTTGCTACTGAGAGATTGTATCACCTGTTGGCAATCTTATGTGTAGCACTGGAATATCAATGCGAGTCTAATGAGATAACTGTCACCAAGAATGTATTTCTCTCCATAGCAGAGATCGCCAGAGTAGCCAAGGATTAGAGGAACGCTGCAAATAGCAGAGCATGGGCTGCTACAATCACAATGTAGTAAAGTCTTCCATGCTGGAGAAGTGGTTCAGGAGGCACACCGAAACTAAATAGAACGGTTATGCACAGAACAGCCCTGATCCTCTTCTTCTCGGGTCCCCTGCCAGCACTTCTTGCTCCTCCCACCTTCGGAGTGCCTTCATAGCAATCCGCTTGCCATAGGAAAAACTTATGAGGGCTCGATCCCAAGCTCAACCCCCCCAATCTCTCCTCACAGACTGATTGACAGCAGCAAGAGCTCCCGCTGCTGCCTCCATGACCACTGAGAAAGTGGAGAGAGCTGCTGCCTCCATGACCACTGAGAAAGTGGAGAGAGCTGCTGCCTCCATGACCACTGAGAAGAGAAAGTGGAGAGAGCTGCTGCCTCCATGACCACTGAGAAGAGAAAGTGGAGAGAGCTGCTGCCTCCATGACCACTGAGAAAGTGGAGAGAGCTGCTGCCTCCATGACCACTGAGAAGAGAAAGTGGAGAGAGCTGCTGCCTCCATGACCACTGAGAAGAGAAAGTGGAGAGAGCTGCTGCCTCTATGACCACTGAGAAGAGAAAGTGGAGAGAGCTGCTGCCTCCATGACCACTGAGAAGAGAAAGTGGAGAGAGCTGCTGACTCCATGACCACTGAGAAGAGAAAGTGGAGAGAGCTGCTGCTCTCCATGACCACTGAGAAGAGAAAGTGGAGAGAGCTGCTGACTCCATGACCACTGAGAAGAGAAAGTGGAGAGAGCTGCTGCCTCCATGACAACTGAGAAAGTGGAGAGAGCTGCTGCCTCCATGACCACTGAAAAGAGAAAGTGGAGAGAGCTGCTACCTCCATGACCACTGAGAAAGTGGAGAGAGCTGCTGCCTCCATGACCACTGAAAAGAGAAAGTGGAGAGAGCTGCTGCCTCCATGACCACTGAGAAAGTGGAGAGAGCTGCTGCCTCCATGACCACTGAGAAAATGGAGAGAGCTGCTGCCTCCATGACCACTGAGAAAGTGGAGAGAGCTGCTGCTCTCCGGCACAGTGTTGGATTGAGATTGGTCTTGGGTAAGTACATAGGGGCTGGGGAAATGAACAAGTAAGTAGAAAATGCATTAAGATGAAAAACCTTCTGGGCCAGATTCAGAGACATGAGCGGATCTTTGTGCGGGCGTAGCGTATCTTATTTACGCTACGCCGCCGCAACTTAGAGAGGCAAGTGCAGTATTCACAAAGCACTGGCGTCCTAAGTTACGGTGGCGTAGCGTAAATTGGCCGGCGTAAGCCCGCCTAATTCAAATGTGGAAGAGGTGGGGCGTGTTTTATGGTAATTACTCGTGACCCCACGTAAATTACGCTTCTTACGAACGGCGCATGCTCCGTTCGTGGCCGTAGCCCAGTGCGCATGCTCAAAATTACGCCGCAAATACTCCATGCTTTCGACGTGAACGTAACTTATGCCCAGCCCCATTCACGGACGACTTACGCAAACGACGTAAAACGTGAAAAATTCGACGCTGTTCTGACGTCCATACCTAACATTGGCTACGCCTCATAGAGCAGGGGTAACTTTACGCCGGAAAAAGCCTTACGTAAACGACGTAAATAAATGCGCCGGGCGCACGTACGTTTCTGAATCGGCGTATCTAGGTCATTTGCACATTCGACGCGGAAAATCTACGGAAGCGCCCCTAGAGGCCAGCGTAAAATTGCACACAATTATACGCCGGCGTATGCAAGTTACGTCGGCGGAGGAAGCCTATTTTTTCAACGTATCTGCCTTTGAGAATCGGCGTAAAGATAAGACGGCGCAGATTTGAAATTACGGCGGCGTATCTGGAGATACACCACCGTAAGTTGTTTCTGAATCTGGCCCTCTGCCTTTAGAACCAGTTTAACCCCTTCACACCGACCATATGCAATCTCTCGGCAGGTTGGTCTTAACGATGCGGTCCTTAGTAAACAACTTACCGTGCTAAGAGCGTGCTCCCTGCATGCTTCAAGCACGTTAGCCTGCGGGGATTGGTAGGCTGCCAATGCATACTTGTGATTGGGAGCTTTCCGATCAGGTGACAGTCAATCACAGCAGTCACATGACCTGAATGCCTGCCTTCGCCTCCCGGCTTTTAGTACTCTTGAAGGGCCAGGGGGCAGCCAGCGTGAAAAGGGTTAACTACAATCCTCCACATTCCCAGATGTTTTTGAGGACCATGAATAACTGCAATCCTAAACTGCCCAATCATCTTGAGGACCATGATTACCTACAGTCCTACACTGCCCTATGTTCTTGAGGACCATGGATAACTACAATACTACATAGACCTATGTTCTTGAGGACCATGAATAACTACAATCCTACATAGCCCTATGTTTTTGAGGACCATGAATAACTACAATCCTAAACTGCCCAATCATCTTGAGGACCATTATTACCTACAGTCCTACACTGCCCTATGTTCTTGAGTAGGGGTCTTCAAACTGCAGCCCTGGGGCCGGATGCGGCCCTTTGCTTGCCTTTATCCGGGCCCTTGGGGCACTATTCTATCCACTGACACCAACAATGGGGAATCATTTTTGTTGCTGAAACCACCAATGGGGCACGATTCATCCAACTGACACTATCAAAAGGGTAGAATTCCTTCTATTGGGACCAACAATGGAGCACTAGTCCTCCCACTGACATCAAAGATACTGTATGGTATTGTATACTCCCACTGGACATTTTCTACTCCCAATGGCCCTAGTCCGGCCCTCCTAAAGTCTGAAAGACAGTAAACTGGCCTTTTGTTTAGAAAGTTTGGAGACCCCTGTTCTTGAGGACCATGAATAACTACAATCCTACATAGCCCTATGTTCCTAAGGACCATGATTAACTACAATCCTACATAGCCCTATGTTCTTTGAGGACCATGAATAACTACAATCCTACATAGCCCTATGTTCTTAAGGACCATGATTAACTACAATCCTACATAGCCCTATGTTCTTAAGGACCATGATTAACTACAATCCTACATAGCCCTATGTTCTTAAGGACCATGATTAACTACAATCCTAAATAGCCCTATGTTCTTAAGGACCATGATTAACTACAATCCTACATAGCCCTATGTTCTTGAGGACCATGAATAACTACAATCCTACATAGCCCTATGTTCTTGAGGACCATGAATAACTACAATCCTACATAGCCCTATGTTCTTAAGGACCATGATTAACTACAATCCTACATAGCCCTATGTTCTTTGAGGACCATGAATAACTACAATCCTACATAGCCCTATGTTCTTTGAGGACCATGAATAACTACAATCCTACATAGCCCTATGTTCTTAAGGACCATGAATAACTACAATCCTACAACAGTGCCCCATCGTTGGGGTCAGTGGAAGGAATAGTACTCCATTGTTGGTGTCAGTGGGCAGAATAGTGGCCCATCTTTAGTGACAGTGGAAGGTATGGTGTCTCGTATAAGTGGAAGGGATAGTGCCCCAAGGGCCAGATAAGGGCAAGCAAAGGGCCACATTAGGCCCACGGGCTGCAGTTTGGAGATCCTGATCTACACAAAATGGGTTTCAGCTTTTTCATTTCTTCTACACATGATTAATAAAGTGCGGTCCTTCTAAAAGTGCTTTCTTATTGGGACGAAGAACCTTCCCTATAATAGAGGTAGTGTAACATTCTATCAATTTTGCCCTATCAAGGAAACATGTCAATATGACCAGAATGGGCAAAGTGACAATGTTTACCAAGCCCACCTCACCTGCAGACCCTCAGCTCACCTGCAGACCCTGTGTTTACATGTAAATAACCATCATTCATATGTAAATAATGGGAACATTCATATGTAAATAGTGTCAGCATTCATATGTAAATAGCAAAGGACAGGGGCATTCATATGTAAATAGTGTCGGCATTCATATGAAAATATCTAAGGCCAAGGGCATTCATATGTAAATAAAAGCGGCATTCATTTGTATATCATACCCTTTTGCAGTGAAGAGATGATGTGCTGTAACCTCTAGCAACCAATCAGTGAGCAGTATTACTGTACAGTAATCTCTAGCAACCAATCAACAAGAAGAAATCATGTGCTGTAACCTCTAGCAACCAATTAGTAAGCCGTAATGTGTTCTGTAACCTCTAGCAACCAATCAGTAAGTGGTAATGATATGCTGTAACCTCTAGCAACCAATCGCAATCGCTGCCTGATCTGATACAGTAAACTGATTTTAAGTCTAGCTGACATTTATTGTATGTCTCAGAGCAGGTGGAGAGCAAAATTGCATGAGGGGCCCCCCAAGAAAATTTCTTCCAATCAACATTAAAGACGGCCCTAGGTATATTGGTGGTTTGCTTTCCAACAGAAAGATTAATAATTTTTTGGGGGAAAAGAGATAATACGGACAAGGTGAACAGACACCATGAAAAAAACATATAGCTGGATTCAAAAAGACGCGCTTAATGTTAGGCAGGCGTAGCGTATCTCATATACGCTACGCCATCGTAAGTTAGAGAGGCAAGTGCTGTATTCACAAAGCACTTGCGTCCTAAGTTACGGCGGCGTAGCGTAAATGTCCCGGCGTAAGCGCGCTCAATTCAAATTGTGAAGAGGTGGGCGTGTTTTATGTAAATAAAGCATGAACCCACGTAAATGAAGTTTTAAACGAACGGCGCATGCGCCGTCCGTGGACGTATCCCAGTGCGCATGCTCCAAATTATGCCGCTAAGACTCATTGGTTTTGACGTGAACGTAAATGACGCCCAGCCCCATTCACGGACGACTTACGAAAACGACGTAAAAATTTCAAAATTCGACGTGGGTCCGACGTCCATACCGAACATTGGCTGGGCCAGCTTTTTGGTGGACTAACTTTACGCTTGAAAACGCCTTACGTAAACGGCGTATCTTTACTGCGACGGGCAAGCGTACCTCGCTGATTTACACATTCTAGGCGTAAATCAGCGTACACACCCCTAGCGGCCGGCGTAAATAGTCAGCTAAGATACGACGGCGTAGGAGGTCGTATCTTAGCTACATTTAAGTGTATCTCAATTTAAGAATACACTTAAATGTACGACGGCTTAGATTCAGAGTTACGACGGCGTATATACTGATACGCCGGCGTAAACCTCTCTGAATCTGGCTATTAAAGTGGAGGTCCAGCCCAAAAAAAAAAGGGTAACACTTTTTTTTTTTTTTTTTTTTTTTTAAAACAGGGATAAGGCCGCGCGGGCCGACAAGCAAAAGAAAATACATCAGTACACACAGTGCACGCAGTGCATCGAGTCACACTTCAACAGAACACATTGCATTAGAAACATTGCTACCTTCCCCCTCGGAAGCCCCCCCGCGGGCCGCCAGCGCCGGTAAGGGCCCGCGTCCCCGGGGGAAGGCCCGAAGGCCGCCCCACGCCAACAGCCCGTGGCGGCCCCCAGGGAAGGGGAGGAGGAGCTCCCCAGCCTGCGGTAAAACATCATAGCAACATGCTCGGACCGCGCAACCGGCACATTTTTTTTTTTTTATACTTACCAGATATTGCTGTTACTAGGCAGATCATCCTATCTGCCTCTTACTCTTCGGCGGTGAGGTTCTGTTCTCCTCCTCGCAAAGCCTCCTGGGAAATGGAGGAGCGCTGCCTTCTGGGACACACAGGACGGTGTTCCCATTCACAAATAGCCGCAAGGTTTCACTGCCCGTTTCCCTTAGTGAGGATGGCGGCGCCGACACCTGGTCCAAGGGACGGATCTGCCTCGGGCGGCCGACATCGCGGGCAACCTGGACAGGTAAGTGTGCTTATTAAAAGTCAGCAGCTACAGTCTTTGTAGCTGCTGACTTTTATTTTATTTTTATTTATTTTTTTAAGCTGGTCCTCCGCTTTAACTTGACTGCAAATTTTCATCTTCAAATTTTTATAAAGGATTCATTTAGAAAAAAACAAACATACATTTTCTTGAACCAAAACTTCCAGAAACAAATTTTCCAAACGTGGAATTTCAGGAGTGATGAGAGCTGGAACTCGTAAACGAGAGAGCGGCAGTTCATTGATGGCTTCCTGACTATGCAGTATGGTAAGATTCTTCCTCAGAAGAGGAGAAGCAGCTGGGGCTCTGGGAACGATGAAGGAAGACGACTTCAAATGACAAGAACATGGAAGATCCTGAGCGCCTGCCAAGGTCCGGCAATATTCTCATGTCTGAAGCTCCACGTTCCCCGACATCAAGTGGCGATTGTGCCTGGTGCGATGTCCCTCTGAATATATAAACAGTCCGGGAACATCTGGAGGACTGAAAGCTTCCAGATGACTGGGACCTTTTCCGACAGCTGGATCCCCGATCAGCCGGCCTGCCAAATTCAGACTCACCCGGGCTTTATTTTACTTTTATTTTTTTCTCTTAAAATGCTAAACTTCTCAGAACTGAGATTTTAGTCTTCCGATCTAACCAGATATCCAAAAAAATACCAATGAATGCAGTTAAGTATTAATAATAAAAAAAAAAAAAAGATAATTCTATGTTGGCTTTGCAACTGAGGATATTTATTCGGATGTTTTTGCAACAATTCTTAAAGCGGTGTTCCACCCGCAATTTTTTTTTTTTTAAAGTCAGCAGCTACACTGTAGCTGCTGACTTTTAATAAGGACACTTACCTGTCCAGGGAGCCCGCGATGTTGCCCTCCCCCCCCCCCCCCCCGAGGGAAACAGGCAGTGGAGCCTTGCGGCTTCTATAGGTTGCATCTTTTGAGCTACAGAGGAGGTCTAGGACTAAAATTATTGCTCTCGCTCTAACGATCGCGGTGATACCTCACATGTGTGGTTTGAACACCGTTTTCATATGCGGGCGCTACTCTGCTACTACGTATGTGCTCGCCTCTGCGTGCGAGCTCGTCGCGACGGGGCGCTTTAAAAACATTTTTTTTTGTTTTCTTATTTTATTTTATTTTTATACATTTTTACACTGAAAAAAAAAAATTGATCACTTTTGTTTTCAGGCGTAAAGTTAGTCCAACAAAAAGCTGGCCTAGCCAATGTTAAGTATGGACGTCGTTCCCGCATCGAATTTTGAAAATGTTACGTTGTTTGCGTAAGTCGTCCGTGAATGGGGCTGGACGTAACTTACATTCACGTCAAAACCAATAAGTCCTTGCGGCGTACTTTGGAGCAATGCACACTGGGATATGTCAACGGACGGCGCATGCGCCGTTCGTTAAAAACGTCAATCACGTCGGGTCATGGTTTATTTACATAAAACACGCCCACCTCTTCACAATTTGAATTAGGAGCGCTTACGCCGGCCCATTTACGCTACGCCGCCGTAACTTAGGAGGCAAGTGCTTTGTGAATACAGCACTTGCCTCTCTGACTTACGGCAGCGTAACATACGCCGCCCTACGTGAATCCAGCTATAAGACTGGGATGCCATTGAAGTTCATGTATGTGTAAAGGCAGGCGTCCCAATACTTTTGACAATGTAGTGTATCTGGAGTTGCCGATAGACTCATTTTTAGGGGGTTCTTTAAAATTGGAAATGTATTTTAAGGGTTCCTTTGTGTTGAAAAGCTTGAGAAAGGCCGTCCTAGGGATCGGAAACTATATCGAATGATAGAGATGACTCAAGTCCACCGCATTCCACATGCAACTGAAACATTACTTTGGGATAGACTGACCCCCTTTAAGTTTGACATCTGCAGACACTTCGATTTTTTTAAATATTCCCTTTGGCCTTCTCCGTGAAAGAAGACGGTGACTCTGCAGCAGACGACCGTGACACGTAATAATTCGGAGTCATCCCAAATAGTTGAAGGGAAAGGTCTGCGTCTTCAGATCCTGCCAAACTCCACTGACATGCCATTTAATCACATATTTCATCCCTGGTAATTACCCTGTGTGGGCATGTTGTACAGGCGGTTCCGACAAAATATTTTCCATATTTTTGGAAGGGTAGATAAATGTTAAGGGAGAACTCTGGCCAAAAAGCTGAAACACATGCAGTATACAGTATAGTGTGCAAAGAAATATCCCAACTCCTGTGATCCCCCGACTACTGCCGTGGTGTGTGGTGCCGTGGTGTGTGGTGCCGTGTTGTGTGGCTGCCCAAGTGAGGAGAGTTTTTTGAAGTTCTGAAAGGATGGGAACGCCACACCAGCTTGTGAAGACCTTTTAAAATATTTTTATTTTGTAACAGCCACCACGTTTCGAAGGCTTAGCACCCCTCCCCCCAACGCCACCAGTTTGGTGACATCACTTATAGTCCTATCAGTGGTTGGGAGACGGGGCAGTGGCACAGAATCACAGAATTGCATGCTGAGGAAAAAAAAAAGATAATGTAGGCATCTGGATCCAGGTGTCTACAATGTTTACCCGAAAATAAGACCTACCTCGATTTTCAAAGAGGGCTGCAATATAAGCCCTACACCAAAAATAAGACCTAGTTTAGGCTTGTCGTGGGCTGCTGGTAGGGTTGCCACCTCATCCCTTTAAAACAGAACACATATGAATTACACAGGTTCTGTGGCTGATTAAGGTTGTAATTGAACTCAAGTGGAGCCTTATCTAAATTAAATTAGCCTCAGAACCTGTGGAATTCATATGTGTTCTGTTTTAAAGGGATGAGGTGGCAACCCTAGCTGCTGGAGTCCTCCCCTTCCCCCAGCTGTCAGCGGGGGGAATTCAGCAACCCCCCTCTACAAAGCTCAGAGCGGGTAGAAGTACCCAGGCAGGTCACGGAGGTGCAGAGCCGCACTCAGATGATCCCCGCTGCTCTCCTCTTTTGCCATCGGGGGATCTCGGCCCCCCCCTCTGCAAATCTCAGAGCGGTTAAGAGAGCCAAGGCGGGTCACGGAAGTGCCGAGCTACGCTGCCCTCCTCTTCTGCCAGCTGCCATCAGGGGATCTTGGGCCCTCCTCCCTCTGCAGTGCTTGTGCCATGGAAGAACAATCTGGCGGGTCACAGCAGGGAAGGTACGTCACATGGTTAGAGTGCAGAGACACATACCCTTTGCATTATATTCTGCTGTGGTTGTGAGGATTCTGGCAGTTTGCAAGCACTTTTACGCTGTGCACACTTGGGATTAAATTGAAGGCCCTAACTCGAAAATAAGCCCTAGTGTGTTTTTGGTTGCAAAAATTAATATAAGACCCGGGCTTATTTTTGGGGAAACAGAGCGCTGACCCCCAAAATCGCGTAGGCTGTTCCAAAATAATAAAAGGTCTACACAAGCTGTTGTGGCACGACTATCCTTTCAAAAAACTTCCATAAACTTCTCCGGGGGTCCGGCAAGATACTACAGTTGCTGGTGAGCAGCCTCTAGGTTCGTAAACCACCCATTACGTTAGAACGAATCTCCATGAGGTTCACTGCTCTTACATCCCACACATAAGGACTATTCATTTCTCAAGCCTGCAATTCCGTGCCACCGGCCCGCCTCCCAACCACTGATAGGACTATAAGTGATGTCACCAATCTGGTCACACCCATGCTCGGCTGTCTTCACATATAAATCCACCACAGTTTCCCCCCCTCCATCATTCAACACCAGCTCCTCCCACTGCAGATCCTAGTTTCAAGTGGTGTGTGACAATGTATATACATATTTTATTTATTTATTAACTCCTAATTCAGGAAGAGTTAAGCCGACTTATCAGTAGATAAGTCGACCTAACTCAGAATCTACGCCGACCTATGTTTAAGTGTATGCTCAGACAGAGATACGCTTAAACATATCTAAGATAGGACGGCTTGCGCCGTCCTATCTTAGGGTGCAATATTTTGGAAGGCCGCTAGGTGGCGCTTCCATTGCGGCCGGCGTAGAATATGTAAATGAGTTTATACGCCGATTCACGAACGTACGCCCGGCAGCCGCAGTCGATTTACGCCGTTTCCTATTAGGTGGAATAACAATGTTAAAGTATGGCCGCCGTTCCCGCCGAGAGCTTCGAATTTTTTTACGTCGTTTGCGTAAGTCGTCCGCGAATCGGGATTTACGTCCACGTCGAAATCAATAGGCCCGTGCGGCGTACGTAGCCGCAATGCACACTGGGAAATGTAGGCGCCCGGCGCATGCGCAGTATAAAAAAAATGTAAAAAACGTGAGGTCAAGCCTCATTAACATTAAACAAGCCCACCCAACACATTTGGGGGGGGCGTCAGCCAGCTTTAGGCTACGCCGCCGTATATTAGCAGGCAAGTATATTGAGAATCATTACTAGCCTAGCTAATTTACGGCGGCGTAGCCTAAACACACTAAGCTACGCCGCCGTAACATTACATGTACATGAATCTACCTATTCGTGATTAAATGAGACTTAAGGAAAAAAAAAAGTAAATCTTCACCTTTACTTTACTTTACAGAATATATATACAAGAATTCTGATTGGTCGCTTTGAACCGTTACTCCGATTTCCTTATCTCCAGGTTTTATGAACCAGTTTGGCTGCAGATGTTCCTCCTGCCCCATCCTTCAGATTACAGGTTCTCTCGTAAAATGACAGAGTGTAGCTAAAGTAAGTTATTCTAGGTGAATGATTCATACAACATATGGGAGATGGCGGCTCCGTGAATCACAGAAATGACGCTCAGACTTCTATATACAGACCACGCCAAAGTCAGATTTCAAGTGGAGGAGAATTTTGTTGGCCTGAGTCATTCTCTGCCGTCTCAGGACTCCAGCAGGGAGATCCTCACCATGGCCCAGTCTTTGCTCCCGTCTCTGCTCCCGTCTCTGCTACCGTCTCTGCTCCCAGTCTCTGCCCCAGTCTCTGCCCCAGTCTCTGCCCCAGTCTTTGCCCCAGTCTCTGCCCCAGTCTCTGCCCCAGTCTTTGCCCCAGTCTTTGCCCCAGTCTTTGCCCCCGTCTTTGCCCCAGTTTGCTTCTGGCCACCTTGGGGTCTTCCCAGCATCTTGTTTTTATTTTCCATCACATATATTTAATAGAAAATCCAGCCGGGATGGTGGAAACCTCTTATTATGGAGACCGAAGATGTGCAGACCTGGGAACTCAGCACAAAGATGATGGGAACCCCTCATAATGGGCAAAGCAGATGAGCAAACCCAGGAACACAGCACAGGGATGGTGGGAACTCCTCATAATGGTCAAAGCAGATGAGCAAACCCAGGAACTCAGCACAGGGATGGTGGGAACCTCTCATAATGGGTACAGCAGATATACAAACCTGGGAACTCAGCGCAGGGATGCTGGCAACCCATTATAATGGGCACATGAGGTGTGCAGGTCTGGGAACTCAGTATAAGGATAGTAGGAACCCCTCATAATGGGCACATCAGGTGAGCAGACATGGATACTCAATGCAGGGATGGAGGGAACCCCTTAAATAAGGAGCGCAAGTGTGCAGACCCAGTGCAGGGATGGTGGGAAAACATCATAATGGGCATAGCAGGTATGCAGACCCTGGAACTCAGCACGGGGATGGTGGAAATCCCTCATAATGGGCACAGCAGGTATACAAACCTAGGAACTTAGTGCAGGGATGCTGGCAACCCATCATAATGGGCACATGAGGTGTGCAGGCCTGGGAACTCCGTATAGGGATGCTGGAAACCCATCATAATGGGCACAGCAGTTGTACAGACCCAGGAACTAGAGATGGTAGGGACCACTCATAATGGGAACAGGAGTGCAGACCCAGCAAATCAGTGCAGGGATGGTGGGAGCCCCTACAATGGGCACAGCAAGTGTCTGTTTTCTGGGGGAGGGAGGTGGTTTGGGGTGGGATGGAAAGTTCCCTTTAGTATAACCCAAAGAGGTATTAAGGAGAAAACATTTGCTGTATAATGGAGCCCCCTTTAAATAATTTAAAGTGTGTATGGAGCCAAAACAGCTTCTTGAGTTTTCTACCAAGAAAGGGTTAGAAAATCTGTTAGAGAGGGTTGACCTCTCCAGTGGGGACAGAGGTTCTAACCCATCCATCTAAAACTTAAGAAAACTAAAGCAAAGGTTTTGGGTTCAGATACATGAAGAATGTAAGCTGATCAGTCTAGAGGGGAAAAAGGATGAGACGTTCAGACCCTAATTAGGGACTTCTTCATAGATGGGGAAAGGAGTACGGGACCGGCTTTGTTACAGACATGTTTAATTTAGATGTTTCATAGGAGTTACAGGAGCTGATGCTATTGGATCTGCTTCTAAATGTCCGAAAATACCCCCCTATTTCCTGTTCAGTTTGGACACTGACGCCACAGTTTATTTCCAGAAAAGTGTACGACATTCGATAGCCCGAGTGCAGGAGGTATAAATACAAGAGACTGGGGAGAGCAGACTGAGGTGAGGACACAGCCTATGATGGGAAAGGGAAATAGTCATGGCGGATGTCAAAGCCAAAACTCCCAACTAGTACCTTGGGCTGTGCTACTACTTCCAGGAAAAGCAACACTGGTGGGCTGTGTCTTGGATCTGGAGCCTGGTGGGCTGTGTCTTGGATCTGGAGCCTGGTGGGCTGTGTCTTGGATCTGGAGCCTGGTGGGCTGTGTCTTGGATCTGGAGCCTGGTGGGCTGTGTCTTGGATCTGGAGCCTGGTGGGCTGTGTCTTGGATCTGGAGCCTGGTGGGCTGTGTCTTGGATCTGGAGCCTGGTGGGCTGTGTCTTGGATCTGGAGCCTGGTGGGCTGTGTCTTGGATCTGGAGCCTGGTGGGCTGTGTCTTGGATCTGGAGCCTGGTGGGCTGTGTCTTGGATCTGGTGGGCTGTGTCTTGGATCTGGAGCCTGGTGGGCTGTGTCTTGGATCTGGAGCCTGGTGGGCTGTGTCTTGGATCTGGAGCCTGGTGGGCTGTGTCTTGGATCTGGAGCCTGGTGGGCTGTGTCTTGGATCTGGAGCCTGGTGGGCTGTGTCTTGGATCTGGAGCCTGGTGGGCTGTGTTTTGGATCTGGAGCCTGGTGGGCTGTGTCTTGGATCTGGAGCCTGGTGGGCTGTGTCTTGGATCTGGAGCCTGGTGGGCTGTGTCTTGGATCTGGAGCCTGGTGGGCTGTGTCTTGGATCTGGAGCCTGGTGGGCTGTGTCTTGGATCTGGAGCCTGGTGGGTTGTGTCTTGGATCTGGAGCCTGGTGGGCTGTGTCTTGGATCTGGAGCCTGGTGGGCTGTGTCTTGGATCTGGTGGGCTGTGTCTTGGATCTGGAGCCTGGTGGGCTGTGTCTTGGATCTGGAGCCTGGTGGGCTGTGTCTTGGATCTGGAGCCTGGTGGGCTGTGTCTTGGATCTGGTGGGCTGTGTCTTGGATCTGGAGCCTGGTGGGCTAGGTCTTGGATCTGGAGCCTGGTGGGCTAGGTCTTGGATCTGGAGCCTGGTGGGCTGTGTCTTGGATCTGGAGCCTGGTGGGCTGTGTCTTGGATCGGGAGCCTGGTGGGCTGTGTCTTGGATCTGGAGCCAGGTGGGCTATGTCTTGGATCTGGAGCCGGGTGGGCTATGTTTTGGATCAGGTGCCTGGTGGGCTGTGTCTTGGATACTCCAACAGTGAGATCTCCGGGACATAAATCCCGGCTCTGTTCCCATCCACCTTTGTGGGTTTCAGTTCCTTCAGTTACATTTTACCTAAAATTAAATAAACAAAACACAGGGATGGTGGGAATCCCTCATGATGGGGGGCGCAAACAAACTGAAAAATTCTGGAAAAAAAAAACGTCAATTGTAGCCACAGTACTAAACGCCACCACTGCGCCATCAAACGCAGGTAACACAGAGCCGGTGCACCCGATTGGCTGAGAGGTGGTTCAATGTTAGGAATCGCTCTAAAATAAACTTAATGAAGGAAGCCACTCATTAAAGAGGCACAGCAGGTGTACAGACACAGGAACTCAGCACAGGGATGGTGGGAACTCCTCCTAATGGGCACAGCAGGTGTACAGACACAGGAACTCAGCACAGGGATGGTGGGAACTCCTCCTAATGGGCACAGCAGGTGTACAGACACAGGAACTCAGCACAGGGATGGTGGGAACTCCTCCTAATGGGCACAGCAGGTGTACAGACCCGGGAACTCAGCACAGGGATGGTGGGAACTCCTCATAATGAACACAGCAGGTGTACAGACACAGGAACTTAGCACAGGGATGGTGGAAACTCCTCATAATGAACACAGCAGGTGTACAGACACAGGAACTTAGCACAGGGATATCACCTTGTAAAATTAGTAGTGACATCATCACTGGGCTGTACATAGCCTGTGCAAAGAACAGAGCTGTGGGAGGGGCCCGGTGTGCTCCACCCACTACAGGCTGCCTGCAAAAAACTACAGGAGAGGGTGAAGACAAGACCAGTCACTCTGCACAAGGAAAGAGCAGGGCTGTGGGAGGAGCCCAATAGGCTCCACCCACCACAGTCTGCCTGCAGAAAACTATAGAAGAGGGCGGAGACAAGACCAGTCACCCTGCACAAGGAGAGAGAGCAGAGCTGTGGGAGGAGCCCATCAGTCTCCACCCACTACAGGCTTCCTGCAGAAAACTACAGAGGGGGCGGAGACAAGACCAGTCACCCTGCACAAGAAGAGAGAGCAGCAGTGAGCGGTCTTTATTACAGGAAGTCTCACACTGGATTGCTGCACAGATCTGGAAGAAACACACAAAGCTCACCGAGATTCAAGAATACCAATGATGAATAGATTTACAGAATATTTACGAATCTCGGAGATGAGATATAATTTTTCTGGTTGTCCTTCCTCCATCTCAGAATATAAATTACCCCAAAACTCTCCCATCTGTGTGGATGTTTCTTGCAGTCGGTTGGGTTGGGTTTGTTGCTCGCGCACACAGTGGGCCTTTTGTGGCCTGTTGTTCCCACTGGAATCATGTACCCGTCCCATCGCCATGTGACAAGAATGACACGGAGATTGTTCCAGAGGATCTCGTTTCCCTGCCCTGGATTCCAGCGCACAAAGCCGGGGACCAGCGACGTCCACAGACACCGGGGGGGGGGGGGGACGCCGGGTAATGAGCTGAATTCATTATGCAAATATCGGGCCAGTCAATGGAGGTATTCTACGGCCTTTCTATGGACTGTGGGATTCATTACAATGAGGGGAATTAGGCAAATGCCACAAAATAATAATGAGGGATCGCCGCAGATTTCTGAGACAGAAGATCGCCGTGAGATGTGAATGGAGGCGGGATCAATGGAATAAAACTCCAAAATAATTCCTGATTTTTGGGCCACACACAGGGTGGATTTTTTTTTTTTTTTTAATATCATTGAATTTTTTTATTTTTTTTTAGATAAAGGGGCATGTCCTGCTCTTCCCCCCCAAGCACACCCACCCACCCCGCCCTCCGCATGTTGAGGGCATGTGGCCTGGTATGGTTCAGGAGTCATTCTTCCTGACCTGCCGGGCTGCATGTACCCTGTACTCATTTCAAATGGGGGGAGAGATCTTGGGGCCCCCTTCTTAAAAGGGGGCTTCCAGATTCCGATAATCCCCCCGCTCGCAGACCTTCAGGGCCACAGGCCAGGGTTGTGGGGAAGAGGCCCTTGTCCCCATCAACATGGGGACAAGGTGCTTTGGGTGCCCCCCCCTTGGGTGCCCCCCCCCCAAGCACCCCACCCCATGATGAGGGCATGTGGCCTGGTATGGTTCAGGAACCATTCTTCCTGACCTGCCAGGTTGCATGTACCCTGTAATCATTCACATGGGGGGGGGGAGAGATCTTGGGGCCCCCTTCTTAAAAGGGGGCTTCCAGATTTCAATAATCCCCCTGCTCGCAGACCTTCACGACCACAGGCCAGGGTTGTGGGGAAGAGGCCCTTGTCCCCATCAACATAGGGACAAGGTGCTTTGGGTGCTCCCCCCCCCACCCCATGATGAGGGCATGTGGCCTGGTATGGCTGCATGTATCCTGTACTCATTCACATGGGGGGGGAGATCTTGGGTCCCCCTTCTTAAAAGGGGGCTTCCAGATTCTGATAATCCCCCCACTCGCAGACCTTCACGACCACAGGCCAGGGTTGTGGGGAAGAGGCCCTTGTCCCCAGGTTTGGATAAGGATCTGGTATGACAGATATATGAGTTCATCAGTCTGCTGCTCCACCTTTTGCCGTTCTAGAACAATGTTTTTGGCGGTTCTGGAATCACAATCAGAAAATAAATCCTAGAATGTGGGGAAAGATTCGCTCCATCCAGTTGAACGTGTTAGAGCTGCTTCTATGAATTAGACATTGTACAGGAGAGTCCTCGTATTTAACATAACCCCCCCCCCCCCCCCCGATCGGAATGGTCAAATAATAACAAAGTGTCAAGCTGCCTCTGGAGCATCTGAAAACCCTCAAGGGGGCGACGGCCAATTAGGATGCTGCATCGCGGCAGGGCCTTATAAAGAGCCAAGGGCGAAAGACGCTGATTGGCCGATCCGTGACAGGAGGACAGAAAACAGCCTACCTCTCCCTGGACCAGGAATGTTCCATGAGTGGAGATTCTATGGGGGATCGTAAATCAAGTGGAGGCGTACAGAGGTGATGGAACATTATTTACACGGATATAATGTATGTATTATGTACAGGAAAAGACAGAGAAGACAAGGAGAGGGTTTAAACCCAAACAGCTAAAATATATATAAGGGGGCTAATTAACCTGCCAAAGGATTTGCATTTCTGTCCATCCAGTCCCAAGATTTACACAGCTTTGCCACAGAGTACAGTCATGTCTGGCAGAGCAGGAGACCTGATTTCTCTCTGCTGCAGATCAGTAGCATTTACAGGTCTTGTCCCTCCCCCATTCTGTGATTGGACAGTGAAAAAAAGAAGAAGTAGCAGCAGCAGAGTGACGAGCCAATGTCTCTGGCACTCTGCTCTCTCCTATCAGCCTATTACTTGTACATTCTAAGTTTGCACTTAAAGCGGATGTTCCACCCCAAAAATATATTAAAAGCCAGCAGCTACAAATACTGCAGCTGCTGACTTTTAATATTAGGACACTTACCTGTCCTGGAGTCCCGCGCTGTCCGCAGAAGAGCACGAGCGATCGCTCGTCACCCTGCTGCTCCCCCCGCCATCCTCAGTGAGGGAACCAGGAAGTGAAGCGCTGCGGCTTCACTGCCTGGTTCCCTACGGCGCATGCGCGAGTCGCGCCCGCCGATTGGCTCCCGTTGTGTGCTGGGAGCCGAGTGTTCCCAGCACACAACGGAGGGGGGGGGGGCGACGGGATGTGACGCAATGCCCGTCTTTTGCCCGTGAATGCCGGGCCGGAAGTGGGTGCAGATACCTGTCTTTAGACAGGTATCTGCACCCCCCTCCCCCTGAAAGGTGTCAAATGTGACACCGGAGGGGGGGGGGGGTTCCGATCAGCGGGACTTCACTTTAGGGTGGAGAACCGCTTTAAAGTAGCGCAGTGCTGAATAGCAAAGAATGAATGGAGTAAAATCTCCTGGAGCTGAAGGGGTTACCGGTCCCGTGTTGTGGTTTTGGCTCTATCTTGGCGCTATGAAGTCTCAGCAGACAGACACATGGACGTCACGCCGCCAGCACATGTCATGTGAGCATTAAAATCACAACGACAATCTGAATTATCACAACAAGACATTTCCACTGAGAGAAAAATAAAAAATGTCATAACAGTTAAAGCAGAACTCCGGCCTTCCCTTCAGCCTCGCACAGTCGTAGCGGCTCCTCTCCTGGACTCACACGGCTTCATCTGATTTCACCGCACACTGTGAGCTCCTCACAATGTGCATTAGAAGCTGCAGCAAGTCAGACAGATCTCTGCCTTATTCCCTGGCTGTGGGAGGTTTGGCTTCATCTAGCCCAGGTATGGTGAACCTTGGCACCCCAGATGTTTTGGAACTACATTTCCCATGATGCTCAACATCACTGCAGAGTGCTGGGGCATCATGGGAAATGTTGTTCCAAAACATCTGGGGTGCCAAGGTTCTCCATCACTGATCTAGCCGCACGGGTATCAAACTGTCGGCCCTCCAGATGTTGCGGAACTACAAGTCCCATGAGGCATTGCAAGGCTGACCCTTAAAAGCATGACTCCCACAGGCAGAGGCATGATGGGACTTGTAGTTCCACATCAGTCTGACGGTCCCTGGCCCCGCCCTTTTCAATCATTGGACGCCACTTCTGCCAATCATGAGCAGGCTCTGCATCACACGTGGACATGTGTTGGAGATTGCACCGAGGGACAATGAGGACTGTGGATGTCACAGGTTGTTGTATCACAGCACAGCACGGGTTGTCTTGTTTTCAGTTGTATTAAACCTAAAAGCAAACATGTATTTATATGTGCAGCTTACCAATTTGTGACGGCTGCATTGGTTTTCTTTTTTTTTAAAGTTGTCTTTCTTCTATTTTCATCTGGTGATCCAGCCAGTAAATCTGTTGTTTTTCAAAAGCACAAGCTCTCCAGCAGAACGTATCAGGCTTGAGACAAACCATTGATCAATGGGCAGGGGGGGCGCTTACAATGATCGGCTTATGTAAAACCTTTATCCCAAAAGTTTGGCTCCAATTTGTTAATGTATCTAAATCTGCTAATCCAACTAACACTCCCCTCCCCCCCAGACGGACAATGCCGCTGTGCCCCCCTGTGCTCCTTCATCCAGAGTGGGGTGGGGGGGGGGGCGCTTTGATACAGGTGGTGTGTTACTGGCCAGATCACAAGGTGGAAACAGAGGGGGAAACCTGTGTGGAGGTTGCAGTTTGCCTCCAGCAGTGAACGGGTTAATTCCGGCTCTCTGGATAATCCTGAGAGATTTCTCTGGATTTTGGCCCCCGGCTCCTTTTTCCGCCGAAGAGACTGGGCAGTTCCCCCCGGAGGCAGATCCTCCCCTTGTCCTGGCCAATCTGGGCCAATCTTGTGTCTTTCCAACAATGGCACCGAGCTCAGGACCCGGCTCTGCTGCCAGCGCATGGAAAGTCTTATTCACCTGCTGACATTCCAAGTCTCCGAATCATCCCGGTACAGCTTCACCGAGAGGTCTCATCAGTTACTGTAGATCTACAAAGGGGCCCTCAAGGTCCCCTGACCCCTCACATTCCGAGTCTCAGAATCATCCTGGTACAGCTTCACCGAGAGGTCTCTTCAGCTACTGTAGATCTACAAAGGGGCCCTCAAGGTCCCCTGACCCCTCACATTCCGAGTCTCCGGATCATCCCGGTACAGCTTCACCGAGAGGTCTCATCAGCTACTGTAGATCTACAAAGGGGCCCTCAAGGTGCCCCGACCCCTCACATTCCGAGTCTCCGAATCATCCCGGTACAGCTTCACCGAGAGGTCTCATCAGCTACTGTAGATCTACAAAGGGGCCCTCAAGGTGCCCCGACCCCTCACATTCCGAGTCTCCGAATCATCCCGGTACAGCTTCACCGAGAGGTCTCATCAACTATTCCCACATGTACTGTATATATACTGTAGATCTACAAAGGGGCCCTCAAGGTCCCCTGACCCCTCACATTCCGAGTCTCCGAATCATCCCTGTACAGCTTCACCGAGAGGTCTCATCAACTACTCCCATATTATTATTATTATACAGGATTTATATAGCGCCAACAGTTTGCGCAGCGCTTTATATATACTGTACTGTATATATACTGTAGATCTACAAAGGGGCCCTCAAGGTCCTCTGACCCCTCACATTCAGAGTCTCCGAATCATCCCCATACAGCTTCACCGAGAGGTCTCATCAGCTACTGTAGATCTACAAAGGGGCCATCAAGGTCCCCTGACCCCTCACATTCCGAGACTCCCTCTGTACAGATCCCCTAAGAGATCTCATCAACTATTCCCATATATACTGTACTGTATATATACTGTAGATCTACAAAGGGGCCCTCAAGGTCCCCTGACCCCTCACATTCAGAGTCTCCGATTCATCCTCCGTACAGATCCCCTGAGAGGTCTCATCAACTATTCCCATATATATAGACCTACAATGAGGCCCTCAAGGTCCCCTGACCCCTCACATTCTGAGTCTCTGAATCATCACTGTACAGCTTCACCGAGATGTCACATCACCTCAGGGGCCCCTGACCCCTAGAACTCGGAGTCTCCAGGCTGAATCATTCCCGTATGGCTTCTGGAGTCATCGATATATCTATGACAAGAACATCAGGAGCCACGACCCGTCACATACCTGGCCTCTAGTGACACCAAGCTCTCTCATCAGATTTTATATATTTATATAGCTACATACGGGAGATGCTGGGACTTGTAGTTCCCGGTCACATTATATACATGTATACAGGTGATGCTGGGACTTGTAGTTTCTAGTCACATTATATACATGTATACGGGAGATGCTGGGACTTGTAGTTTCTAGTCACATTATATACATGTATACGGGAGATGCTGGGACTTGTAGTTTCTAGTCACATTATATACATGTATACGGGAGATGCTGGGACTTGTAGTTCCCGGTCACATTTAATACATGTATACAGGTGATGCTGGGACTTGTAGTTCCCAGTCATATAATATACATGTATACAGGAGATGCTGGAACTTGTAGTTCCCAGTCATATAATATACATGTATACAGGAGATGCTGGAACTTGTAGTTCCCAGTCATATAATATACATGTATACAGGAGATGCTGGAACTTGTAGTTCCCAGTCATATAATATACATGTATAGAGGTGATGCTGGGACTTGTAGTTCCCTTTCACATAATATACATGTATAGAGGTGATGCTGGGACTTGTAGTTCCCAGGCAGATGATATATAGTATATACAGGTGATTATGGGACTTACAATATACAGACCAGGCTGGGACCACCCATGTCTCTACATTAATTATGACCAATTTTGATGTAAATGGAGTAATGCCATCTATAAAGGAAGAGGTTTGCTCCATATAAAATACATACCAACATCGCAGAGAGCGATTATTACATGCTGCGAGTTCTTTGGACGCCGATGAGTGACGCGGTATCCTACCAATCAGTATTGAGGAATATTTATAGCCATCCGATGTCGGCATTTACTGGCAGGAGTTTGTAAACACTCAGATCACAAGTTCTGGCTGGACGGGACGCGGTGGGTCAGCGCTGTTTACACACAACCTGCTGGAGCGAGCCGTGACTTGGCGAGAGAGTGAGCCAAACTACACAGGAGGGAGGGAGAAGGTGCAGCCATAGGGAAATGACAGGATTACAAATGACGAGAACTCCCGAGTGCCCCCGAGCACCTTCCTGCAAGATAATCAACATTTCTAAAAAGTAGACCGGTCTCCAGTGCCGGCTCTACACCATTGCTGGGGTCCTGATGGTGACAACGGTGGAGCATGTCGGCACATCTGCTTGTATTCCCCACCAGGGGGAGCATGTGAGAGGGTGACAACACAGGAGCATCAATAAGGACTTTTATGGCAGGATCACCAAGTTTGATACGCTTGTAATACCTTGGTTTACAAGTAACGTGGTATATAAGCGTTTTGCAAGACGAGCAAAAAAATGTTTTTCAATTGTAACTTGATATGCGAGCGCAGTCGTGTACAACGAGCAGTAGAAGGAGCTCAGTTTCACAGTTTTAATAAAAAAATAAAAAAAAACACTCACAATGTATATCCCACGTTAAAGATGAAGTAAACCCTCTAAAAGTTTTCTTAAAAAAAAAAAACTCTGCAAGAGAAAGGCATAATGAGCCAGTATGCACAGCGGAGCTGGTGTATACAGTACTGTATGTGGCCAGAGGTGTGGGGGCGCTGCTGTATGCAGTACTGTATGTGGCCAGAGGTGCGGGGGGCGCTGGTGTATACAGTACTGTATGTGGCCAGAGGTGTGGGGGCGCTGCTGTATGCAGTACTGTATGTGGCCAGCGGTGTGGGGGCGCTGCTGTATGCAGTACTGTGGCCAGAGGTGCGGGGGCGCTGGTGTTATGCAGTACTGTATGTGGCCAAAGGTGCGGGGGGCGCTGGTGTATGCAGTGCTGTATGTGGCCAGAGGTGCGGGGGGCGCTGGTGTATGCAGTGCTGTATGTGGCCAGAGGTGCGGGGGGGGCGCTGGTGTTATGCAGTACTGTATGTGGCCAGAGGTGCGGGGGGTGCTGATGTATGCAGTACTGTATGTGGCCAGAGGTGCGGGGGGCGCTGATGTATGCAGTACTGTATGTGGCCAGAGGTGCGGGGGGTGCTGATGTATGCAGTACTGTATGTGGCCAGAGGCCCGGGGATGCTGGTGTATACAGTACTGTATGTGGCCAGAGGTGCGGGGGGGGCGCTGGTGTTATGCAGTACTGTATGTGGCCAGAGTCTCTTGGTGGCGCTGGTGTATACAGTACTGTATGTGGCCAGAGGTTCGGGGTGGCGCTGGTGTATGCAGTACTGTATGTGGCCAGAGGTCCGGGGTGACGCTGGTGTATACAGTACTGTATGTGGCCAGAGGTTCGGGGTGGCGCTGGTGTATACAGTACTGTATGTGGCCAGAGGTCCGGGGTGGCGCTGGTGTATACAGTACTGTATGTGGCCAGAGGTCCGGGGTGGCGCTGGTGTATACAGTACTGTATGTGGCCAGAGGTCTGGGGTAGCGCTGGTGTATGCAGTACTGTATGTGGCCAGAGGTCCGGGGTAGCGCTGGTGTATGCAGTACTGTATGTGGCCAGAGGCCAGGGTGGCGCTGGTGTACACAGTACTGTATGTGGCCAGAGGTCCGGGGGGGCGCTGGTGTATGCAGCACTGTATGTGGCCAAGTGTCCAGGGGCAATGAATTATGCTCGCAATCCAAAGAATTACTGTACTTGTTTTATGCATTCAATACATGTATTCCGGTGATGTTCTAGGTCGGCGCACCCACTGTTTTGTTGTTGTTTTCTATTAAGGTGTAAGGTGTGGGGGTGGAAAGTGACAGCTCTGCCCCCCCTCCCCCGCCTATTGGATCAGGAAAACATTTTCCGGGAATACCAGCGTCTGCCCCCTCTCTTCTGATCCGCTTTCAGTAACGAGCAGCAAAGAAATTCCCGCGGCAGAACAAGCTGCACCAATCGCCATCAACAAACAGAGGAGTAACAAAATGTTCAGATACAAAGTTTATCTAAGTTTGTCACTTGCAGGTGCCAACTTCCTCCTCCTCCATCCCCTCCCCCCCACCAGCATGCCACACGGTCCTCCCTGCTGACACCAATATATCACAGCGGGTGACATCTGCCTGACGCCTGGCAGTCCCTCCCGGAGGATCAATGCTTTCCTCTCCATATCCGTGACCGGCAGGAATAGGCAGAGATCGCTTTACTGGCTACCGCGCTTCCGTTTTATTTCCGTTTGTGTTGTCGGCCAAGAAAAACGCGTCTCCCCCTTTTTATTTATTTTAAAACGCGTCTCCCTTTTAAAGGGTCAGTCTACCTTAAAACAGAGCGTTTGGGTTATGGGTGGAGTCTGATGGGGCGGAGTCACAGTGAAATGTCAGTTTAGGCGTGGCGGACTACCGTATCATGAAACAGAATATCCGCCCACCCAGCGATGACGGCATGACAGCGGTCTGAATCAGCAGTCAGCCTATTCATTCTAATGGGTGGTGCCCCCCCCCCCCCACACACACACACAACAGGGACTCCCTTACCCCTTTGCAAAACCCTGGGGGGCACCTTGTATTTCACACCATTAGCAGATGTGTGGTGGTGCGATTAAGAATTAAAGTGGAGTTCTGGCCACAATTTGACTTTTTAAATATAAATACCCCTGTAATACACAAGCTTAATGTATTCTAGTAAAGTTAGTCTGTAAACTAAGGTCCGTTGTGTTAGGTTGTTACAGCATTTAGACACTTTATAAAATAGAAATTGACTGGGGCCATCTTAAGTGTGGGCATCATGAAGCCAGACTGTATAACTTCCTGGATTTCAGCCTTGCAGATCTCGCACATGCTCAGTGCTGCACACGCAGTGTAATAGGTTTCAGATCAGGTTTCAGCACCTGTACTGTCCAAGTCACATGATTCTTCAAAACTGGGGAGTGCACAGACTCCTGGAAAGTTACACCCACTACATTCCCAGGAGTCTGTGCGGTGTAGGTTAGGAAGCATTAAGCACCTAGGTGCAGGAAGTGGGAAGATGAACTATTCTGCCTAGCAACAACACTTTGAAGGCATCTAAAAAAAAAAAAAAAATATTTCTTAAAGGACTAATGAATTTTTTTTAAAACTACTGATGTAATGTTATATTTATGGGTGGAACTCCACTTTAATGGACAGTGCGTTTAGTGCCAGCAAAGTGTCAACTTCTGATTTCAATAAAGTTTTATTCAAGTAAGTATTCCCTCCCAACTCAGAAAAGTCCCTTCTATTGCTCTCAGTCTGTCCAAATTCACTTTTTTTTTTGCTGCTGTGATCTGACTTTTTGTTAGAGGGTGACAATGTTTGTTCTCCCACTGTATGTAGGAATGTAGCCACCCTGCTTTAGTCCCACTGTATGTAGGACTGTAGTCACCCTGCCTTAGTCCCACTGTATGTAGGACTGTAGTCACCCTGCCTTAGTCCCACTGTATGTAGGACTGTAGTCACCCTGCCTTAGTCCCACTGTATGTAGGAATGTAGCCACCCTGCTTTAGTCCCACTGTATGTAGGACTGTAGTCACCCTGCTTTAGTCCCACTGTATGTAGGACTGTAGTCACCCTGCTTTAGTCCCACTGTATGTAGGACTGTAGTCACCCTGCTTTAGTCCCACTGTATGTAGGAACATAGCCACCCTGCCTTAGTCCTAATTACAGGGCCGCCATCAGGGGGGTACAGGCAGTACACCTGTAAGGGGTCCGGAGGTCCCCAGGGGCCCAGATGGCAACCCCCTTTAAAAAAAAAAGGGGTCCGGAGGTAAAAAATTCTAATATATTTGTATTTTATTAAAGGGACAATTTTTTTTTTTAGGGGTACGGGGGGCCCAGAGATCCCCAGTGCCCCGGATGACAACCCCCCTTTTTTTTATAAAAAAAATATATTTTTTTATATTTTTTTTTATTTGTTTTATATATATATTATTAAAGGGCCCAGAGGTCCCCAGGGCCCCGGATGGCTACCCCCCTTTTTTTATAAAAAAAATAACATTTTTGTTTATATTATTTTATTTCTTTTTTTTTATATATATATTTTTATTAAAGGGCTCAGAGGTCCCCAGGGCCCCATGTGGCAAACCCCCTTTTTTTATTTTTTATAAATGTTTATTTTTTTTTGTTTATATATATATATATATATATATATATATATATTTATTTCTTATTAAAGGGCCCAGAGGTCCCCAGGGCCCCGGATGGCTACCCCCCATTTCTTATATATATGTTTCTTTATTTCTTATTTTTTTGTAAAGGCCCCCCCGCTTCTCAAGTCACGTCACGGCAGCCCCCCCCCCGCGCTTCTCAATTTCAGGCGGCAGCCCCCCCCCCCCCGGTTCTCTGCTCCAGGGGGCCCATGCCTGAAGCTGTGTAAGGGGCCCAATAATTCCTGATGGCTGCCCTGTTAATGTAGGACTGTAGCCAGCCACCCTGCCTTAGTCCCACTGTATATAGGAACGTAGCCACCCTGCCTTAGTCCCACTGTATATAGGAACGTAGCCACCCTGCTGCCTTAATCCTAATGTATGTAGGAACGTAGCCACCCTGCCTTAGTCCCACTGTATATAGGAATGTAGCCACCCTGCTGCCTTAATCCTAATGTATGTAGGAACGTTGCCCCCCTGCCTTAGTCCCACTGTATATAGGAACGTTGCCCCCCTGCCTTAGTCCCACTGTATATAGGAACGTAGCCACCCTGCTGCCTTAATCCTAATGTATGTAGGAACGTAGCCACCCTGCCTTAGTTCCACTGTATGTAGGAATGTAGCCACCCTGCCTTAGTCCCACCGTATGTAGGGGCGTTGCCATCTTGATTTAGTCCCACTGTATGCAGGAACGTAGCCACCCTGCCTTAGTCCCACTGTATGTAGAAGCATTGCCACCTTGATTTAGTCCCCACTGTATATAGGAATGTAGCCACCCTCTCATGCTTGCTCCTGAGAGGGACTGTGGGATGTGTAGTGTACATGACCGCAACCAACATGCGCCGCTCATTCCAAACAGAAGTGAGAGGAAAAGGAGAGGTTCAGTAGTTTATAAAGGACATTACAAGGAGGCAGAAAAATGCAGTAAATATAGATATAGAGGATGATTAGTAGTGGATGTGTACAGCTGGAGAATAAAGTTATAGTTTAGTGTCACATTTATTCCTGACTCGCTGAAGTCTCACTCTTCCCGCTGCAATCCTCGTAATTCCAAGGAAAAGTAAAAAGCGCAGCAGTTCAGCCGATCACTACGCGGGAAGGTCAGTGTGACGATCAGAAAATTGGTTTTGTTGTTTTTAAAAATTATATAACTAGACAAATAAAATGAAAACATGATTTTTTTTTCCCACCCAACCTATTGGACGAGACTCAAAGAAAAATCCAACCAGCGGCAGCAGCAGCAGAGTGAACGCGCCGCATGGAACAGACGTCTTCAAAGTGACTTCTATGGAATGTGATCCTCATCTCCACCCTTTTATGAAACATCCAGACCTCCGCCCCTTGGGGGGCTCAGGGTGACCACAGCCAGGATTCCGGTGTACGGATGGATGGATACCGCGGGGTCAGCGATGTTCACTGAACTCCAATCAGCTCCGTCCTCTGACTCTACGCCCCCCGGGCTCCGCCCTGAACTGGCTTCATCCCATCCTCTGCTTTCCCATCAAATGACCCAACCCACCCCCTCCCCCTCCCTTCATAATTCCTGACTCCAGCCATGAACTGGGTTTCTCCGAGACAAGTTCCCGTGTTTTCAGAAGTAAATTCTTTATCACTGTAATATTTTCTCCTGTGTAATTCTTTACTTTAAAGCTGAAGTTTGGTCAGCTGATAGTTTGCATACCCTTCCCCCCCCCCCCCCCCATGCAATATGCAAATTTAGTTTTTAACCGCTTGCCGACCGCGCCACGCACTTATACGTCGGCAGAATGGCACGGCTGCGCAAAGCAACGTATATATACGTTGCTTTGAATTTCGTGCTGTGCGCACGTGCCCCTGCAGCGAGCTCGATGTATGCTGGTTAGGGTGACCCCATTTCCCAACTACAATTCAGGGACAGCCCCCCTCCTCTTCCAAAAAAATCAACTTGTTCTGTAACGAATCACAGCACAGTGATTGGAAACAAGAGGCGGGTTTTATAATTTCTCCAATCACAAACAGGGGGCGGGGACTGTGCTTCTCCAGACATTCACGGCCAGGACAAGTACTGTCAATGAGTAAAGCGGTGATGTGACGGGGCCTTTTTTGGGGGCATCAGATTGGCTCGGGGAAGGGGGGGGTGTCTGTGTCAGTTTTATTCCGGGACACTGTATTGTCCTGGAAAAAAGGTTTCCGGGACAGACCTGCAAAATGCGGGACAATCCCGGGGCAATCCGGGACACGTGGTCACCCTACCGCTGGTGTCCCGCGATCGTGTCACGGAGCTGCAGAACGGAGGGGATGCCTGTGTAAACATGACATCTCCCTGTTCTGCCTAGTGACAGGACACTGATCGTCTGCTTCCTGTCATCGTGAACAGTGATCAATGTCGTGTCACTTGTAGCCCAGGCCTCCCCCCCACAGTTAGAATCACTCCCTAGGACACCTTAACCCCCTTCCTCGTCCCCTAGTGTTAACCCCTTCCCTGCCAGTGTCATTTACACAGTAATCAGTGCATTTTTATAGCACTAATCGCTGTATACATGACAATGGCGCAGATCGCCGCCATTACTAGTAAAAAAAAATATATATATATATATATATATATATATATATTAATAAAAATGACATAAATCTATCCCCTATTTTGTAGACGCTATAACTTTTGCGCAAACCAATCAGGACCCCCTTCCTCCTGCTGCTGATTCCTCTAGTGATGACAAAGCTTTATACAGTGGAACCTCGGATTGCGAGTAATGCGGTTAACGAGCGTTTTGCAATACAAGCGCTGTATTTTAAAAAAATCCTAGCTCGGTTTGCGAGTGTTGTCTTGCAACACGAACAGGATTCAGGCCAAAGCCGTTTGTCTTAGGTGGGGAGGCGCTGGAGCCGAACGGCGTCGATCGCAGCCGTTTGGAAATGCACGGAAAGGCCCGAGGACAGTTCGCCTGACCTCAGCAAACCTCGGGAACGGAGTCTTTCCGAGGTCAGCCGAGGTGTCCTCGGGCCTTTCCTGAGGCTCTCCGGCACCCCCCCACATCTGGCCGCATGCGGTATTGCATGACATTGAAGTCAATGCGGAACAAATTATTTTAGATTCTATTGACCTCAATGGGGAAACGCGCTTTGATATGCGAGTACTTTGGATTACGAGCATTCTCCTGGAACAGATTATGCTCGTAATCTGAGGTTCCCCTGTATAGGGGAATCAGGACCTCCTGGTGACCCCTCTAGTGATAACCAAAGATCTTTATAGAGGAACCAAAACCTCCTTCCTACCGCTGGGTATCTCGATACTGATGAACCCCAGAACTAGTTTTGCTTTCCCCACTGCCAGGCCACACTTTTGGCTCATTTTGCAATTATCTAAACTGCTTTTATCTCCATAAAAGTCTATGTTAGTGCAAAATCTACTCAAAATGAGCCGAGGTGGGACTCCGAAGCACCAGAAATCCCGTCTACAGAATCCTTCAAAGGCAAAACCTCTATAAATTATTTTCTGGGTACCTAAAGCTTGATGTTTAATGCTTTTACTGGGCTTAGCAGCAGATAACTACGGGGAAAATACACCTGCGAACAATCACTCATAGAGAAGTACAGAGAATACTTTCCATATGAGTCTTTGTCACGGCAGCATCCAAGCAAAACAACCATAAACACTGTTTACAAGCAAGTTTAAAAATAAATGTAAATTGTTCCAGTTGGAAAAGATTTTCACATTGTCTTTATGAGTTACTTAATAAAGTTTTGTTAAAGGGATGTTACCCTTCATCTCCAGATACAGTGGAACCTCGGACCAGGAGAATGCTCGTAATCCAAAGTACTGGCCTAACAAAGCGAGTTTCCCTATAGAAGTCAATGGAAAAAAAAAATTTGTTCCGCATTGACTTCAATGGCATTCAATACCGCATGCGGCCAGAGGTGGGGGGGCGCCGGTGAGCCTCGGAAATGGCGGGAAAGGCCAGAGGACAGCTCGGCTGACCTTGGCAAACCTCAGATAGGCTCGGGAAGGGAGTGTTTTCTTTTGTGTCATTCCGAGCATTTCCAAATGGCGATGTTGAGCCCCCCCCCCCACCTCAGGCCAAATATGGTACTGCACACTGCTTTGGCCTGAATCCTGCTTATTTTGCGAGACAACACTCGCAAACCAAGTTAGGATTTTATTTCAAATACGCGTTACTCGCAATCCGAGGTTCCACTGTACACTATACAGTCAAAAGTTTGTGAACACCCAACCATCACTTTTAAATGAGCTTGTTGGACATCCCATACCCATGGACATTACTATAGAGTTGGCCCCCATTTGCAGCTATAACTACCTCTACTCTTTTGGGAAAGCTTTCCACAAGATTTTGGATTGTGTCTGTGCCTCTTCAGCCAAAAGGGCTCTTGTGAGGTCAGGTACTGATGCTGGATGGGAGTACCTGGCTTTCAAAATGCATTTCGAATTATCCCAAAGGTATTCAGTAGGGTCGAGGTGAAGGCTCTGTGTAAGCCACATAAGTTCCTCCATCCAAACTCCTCCAACCATGTCTTCATGGAGATTTTGACTCAGAAGACCTGTGCCGTTTCCATCCCAATTAACCTCAAATGTGTTCAGTAGGGTTGAGGTCTGGGCTTTGAAGGCCACTCAAGTTCCTCCATATCAAACTAATTCAACCATGTCTTTACGGAGATGTTGTATGAGAAGACCAGACTCATTCCAATTAATCTCAAAGGTGTTTAGTAGGGTTTTTGGTTATAGCTTTGAAGGCCACTCAAGTTCCTCCACACAAAACTCATCCAACCATGTCTATATTGAGATCCTCGTTGAGAAGACCTGGCCAGTTCTAATTCACCTCAATGGTGTTCAGTACGTTTGAGGTGAGGGCTCTGAAGAACACTCAAGTTCCTCCACACCAACTCATGCCAACCATGTCTGCACAGAGATGTTGCATGAGAAGACCTCTCCCGTTTCCATCCCAATTAACCTCAAATGTGTTCAGTAGGGTTGAGGTCAAGGCTTTGAAGGCCACTTAAGTTCCTCCACATCAAACAAATTCAACCATGTCTTTATGGAGAAGTTGGATGAGTAGCCTTGCTCATTCCAATTAATCTCAAAGGTGTTAAGTAGGGTTTTTGGTCATAGCTTTGAAGGCCACTCAAGTTTCTCCACACAAAACTCATCCAACCATGTCTATATTGAGATGCTCTTTAAGAAGACCCGGCCCAGTTCCAATTCACCTCAATGGTGTTCAGTAGGTTTGGGGTGAGGGCTCTGAAGGACACTCAAGTTCCTCCACAACAAACTCATCCAACCATGTCTGTACAGAGATGTTGGATGAGAAGACCTGACTCATTGCAGTTCATCCCAATAGTATTCAGTAAGGTTGAGGTCAGGGCACTGACGGCCGCTCAAGCTCATCCACACCAAACGCCTCAAACTATGTCTTTATGGAGTTGGCTTTGTACACAGGGGCACAGTCAAGCTGGAACAGAAAAGAGTCTTCACCAAACTGTCACCACAAGGTTGGAAACGCAAAAGTGTCTAGATTGTATTTGTATGCTGTAACAATAATAGTTCCCTTTAATGAAAACACCTGAACTCAACCAGGGCGGTCCACATACTTTGGCCATATAAAACCAACATATAGCATCAGGTCTTACATGCATAGGCTATATATAAAGTATGGCCTCCTACCTTCCAGACTGTCCTCTCGATGTGCATTAAAGTTATCGTAAGAATCCCAACGGATCAGTGGATCGGAGGTGTTGTAGTCAACGGAGACGCTAGGGCCATTTTCCAAGTGCTCCATCCCTGCAATAGGAAAAGGTTATTAAAGATAGTGAACTATCTAGATAGAGAGATATGAAGAGAACCTGTTCTGTTATCACTAGCGCTTTGTGAAATGTAGCCGTGCGAAGCTTGCCCGTTCACCGGCAGCTTGTAGCGATACTAGAAAACAATGCACCATGTGTTTTTACTTTATCGCTATAGAAACACTGTCCGATCCCAGTTCAAACTGGGCCAATTCCCAGTCCGCAGGATGTTCCATCCGAGGTGTGATAGCCTGTGTGGTCTAGTGAACATAACATAACAGACATATTGTACTAAATCAAGTTCAAAACCTTTTGTTTACGCTTTTCTGCTTGACTGGAAAGAATGCGTCGAGTACAGGAGAGGTGCAGGTTATACTCGCATTTAGATTGCTGTGGATTTCCAGATGTCATAAATCAAAGATAAACATATAGCTAAATTCAGAGAGGTTTACGCCGGCGTATCAGTAGATACGCCGTCGTAACTCTGAATCTAAGCCGTCATAACATTTAAGTGTATTCTCAAATTGAGATACACTTAAATGTAGCTAAGATACGACAGCCTGCGCCGTCGTATCTTAGCTGTCTAGTTCCGTCGGCCGCTAGGGGCGTGAACGCTGATTTACGCCTAGAAGGCGTAAATCAGCGAGTTATGCCTATTCACGAACGTACGCTTGCCCGTCGTAGTAAAGATACGCCGTTTACGTAAGGCGTTTTCAGGCATAAAGTTAGTCGAACAAAAAGATGGCCTAGCCAATGTCAAGTATGGACGTCGGTCCCGCGTCGAATTTTCTAAATTTTACGTCGTTTGCGTAAGTCGTCTGTGAATGGGGCTGGACGTAATTTACGTTCACGTCGAAACCAAGTCCTTGCGGCGTACTTTGGAGCAATGCACACTGGGATATGTCCACGGACGGCGCATGCGCCGTTCGTAAAAAACGTCAATCACGTCGGGTCACGATTCATTTACATAAAACACGCCCCCCTGTTCCTCATTTGAATTAGGCGCGCTTAGGCTGGCCCATTTACGCTACGCCGCCGTAACTTAGGACGCAAGTGCTTTGTGAATACAGCACTTGCCTCACTAACTTACAGCG
Organism: Rana temporaria; assembly: GCF_905171775.1. Taxonomy (NCBI): domain Eukaryota; kingdom Metazoa; phylum Chordata; class Amphibia; order Anura; family Ranidae; genus Rana; species Rana temporaria. Next base: position 210,818,034 of record NC_053494.1, read on the forward strand.
GCGTAGCTTAAATACGATACGCTACACCGGCTAAAACATACGCCGCCCTATGTGAATCCAGCTAAAAGTCTCTGCAACTCCAAGATAAATATATATATATACACACACACACACTATATTATCAAAAGTATTGGGACACCTTCCTTTACACACAAATGAACTTTAATGGCATCCCAGTCTTAGTCTGTAGGGTTCAATATTGAGTTGGCCCACATTATAGTATATATCCCCAAATATAGAGTGCTCCACATTAAGCAAACAGTATTATATAAAGAGAAACCTTTATATAATACTTTTTCGGAAATTCAGAAGTTTGAAAATTCGGGAATTCGGAAATTCAAAAATGATGAATTTTGGAAATTTGAAAATCCGGAATTTAGGAAATTCGAAAATTCAAGAAAAACTAATTTTACGATTTTCGAATTCTGAATTTTTGATTTTCTAATCTCCTATTTTCTAATTCCGAAGGTCCGAAATTCCGAAGGTCCGAAAGTCTGAAATTCCGAAGGTCCGAAATACCGAAGGTCCAAAATTCCGAAGGTCTGAAAATTCCGAAGGTCTGAAAATTCAAATGTCTGAAATTCTGAATGTCCGAAAATTCTAGAATTTGGAAATTCGTAATTTGTAGTTTCAGAAGTCCGAAAATCCGGAAATTGGAAAATTTGAAATTAACAAAATTTGTAAAAATTTGTTAAAAAACGAATTCAGAATTAAATTAATTGCACGTGTCTAATTATTGGTAGATCTAAAAAAACATTTCATGCAAAGCTGGGAACTAAGGGCCAGATCCACAAATATCCTGCGTAACTTAAATCTTCCGATTTAAGTTACACCGCTGCAAAATGCCCGATCCACAAAGCACTTACCTTGAAATTTGCGGCGGTGTAACTTAAATGTGTCCGGCGCAAGGCGTGCCGAATCTAATGGGGCGAGTCCCATTTAAATTAGGCGCTCTCCCGCGCCGGACGTACTGCGTATGCTCCGTCGGGTAACTTACCCCACGTGCACTGCGCTAACAGACGTCGCTCCGACGTCATTTGCTTAGACGTTAACGTAAATGGCGTCCAGCGCCATTCACGGACGTCTTACGCAAACGACGTAGAGTTTAAAATTTCGACGCGGGAACGACGGCCATACTTAATAGGGCTTAGTCAAATAGGACTTAGCCCTATTTTTACACGGCGTAACTCGACGTAAACGACGTAGATTTAGCGCGACGGGCCCGTCGGAACGTTCGTGGATCGCCGTAAGTGTTCATTTGCATATTCTAGGCCGGCCGCAATGGCCTCGCCACCTAGCGGCCGGCCTAGAATTGCATCCTTAAGATCCGTCAGTGTAATTCAATTACACATGTCGGATCTTCTGCCTATCTATGGTAAACTGATTCTGTGGATCAGTTCCATAGATAGAAACAGGGATACGACGGCGTATCAGTAGATATGCCGGCGTATCCCTTTTGTGGATAACCCCCTAAAAGTAGATTGCTTCGCCTTTGTGCGCATTCGCTGCACCCACATAAAATCTGATTAGAAACTTTGGTTACCTTGTATCTTTTCAGGACCATACGAGAAAACGAACTCCACTTTTCCATACTCCGGGAACCTCTCATCTACGGGGGAGAGAAGAAAACATAGCTGTGATTATCTTGGAAAGAAATGTTACAGAAGTGGACATTATAATGTTCTCATATTTTGGTAGGACTGATCAAACAAGTTCTTAAATTCTACAACAGAAGGTGTCGCCTTATCTTTGGTCCTTTGGGAAAAGATAAACGTAAAATTTGAGGCCCTTTCACACTTGTGTGACCTGAAAGTCGCGTGATTTTGTCGCAATTTTTTTTGCCACGATTTTGACATGAAGCAATGCCTGTATAATGTTGAGGTCTAGGCACCTCAAGTCGCCTTAAAGTCGGACCAAAGTAGTGCAGGGACTGACTTGAAGTCGCACAGATATGAATGGTGCACCATGAAAATCATGGAGTACGACTTGTCATGCGACTTTGCAGTTCCAAGTCGCAGGGCAAGTCGTGAAAGGGGCCTAAATGCTCTTTTTTTTATTTGAGTGGCCTGGTAAAGGCATGGCAACTCCATTCGCTTTAGCTACTGATCTCTGTAAACAGCTGACTTTTTGAAAAGAAACATGTGACAAGGGGCCTAAAGTGCCACCTGCTGGCTGAAAATGTAAAATACAAAATGTTGACATGTACTACTTATATGCATATATTAAAGCGGAGCTCCACCCAAAAAGGGGAAGCCCCCCCCCCAGTGACATTTGGCACCTTGGGGGGGGGGGGGAGAAGGAGGGAGCGGGTACCTGGTGTGTATATATATATATATATATATATATATATATATATATATATATATATATATATATATATATATATATATACACATATATACATACATACACACACACACACAAATATATATATATATATATATATATATATATATATATATATATATACACACACACACATATACACACACACACACAATATATTGCCAAAAGTATTGGGACACCTTCCTTTACACGCACATGAAGTTTAATGGCATCCCAGTCTTCGTCCGTAGGGTTCAATATTGAGTTGGCCCCGGCCTTTGCAGCTATAACACCTTCAACTCTTCTGGGAAGGCCGCTCACAAGGTTTAGGAGTGCGTCTATGGGAATGTTTGACCATTCTTCCAGAAGCGCATTTGTGAGGTCAGGCACTGATGTTGGACGAGAAGGCCTGGCTCGCAGTCTCCGCTCTAATTCATCCCAAAGGTGTTCTATGGGGTTGAGGCCAGGATTCTGTGCAGGCCACTCAAGTTCCTCCACCCCAAACTCGCTCATCCATGTCTTTATGGACCTTGCTTTGTACACTGGTGGGCAGTCATGTTGGAACAGGAAGGGGCCGTCCCCAAACTGTCCCCACAAAGTTGGGAGCATGAAATTGTCCAAAATGTCTTGGTATGCTGACGCCTTAAAAAAACTGCAAGACAAAGGCATAATGAGCTAGTACTGTATGCATAGCATACTGGTTCATTATGAAATACTTACCTTAGATCGAAGCCCCCCACAGTGCTCCCGGCACACTGCTCTGGCCGGCGACATGTCTCCCAGAGTTATTTCCAGGTATCGCGGTCCCTCCGTGGCTATGATTGGCCGAAGCCGCCATAACGTCACTCCCGCGCAATAATACTGGATCCACCAGTAACGGCACATCAGCTGAAGAAACGGCACGCTCCATCCGTTTCTTCAGTGCGCATGTGCCGATGTTGTCGGCACATGCTGATACAGTGGATATCTCCTGAACCGTGCAAGTTTAAGAGATATCCACGGTACCTACAGGCAAGCCTTATTATAGGCTTACCTGTAGTCAAAAGTGGTCTGTAAGGCCTTGTACACACGATAGGTTAACCAGAGGACAGCGGTCTGAAGGATTGTTTTCATCGGTCAAAACCGATCGTGTGTGGGCCCCGTAGGTTATTTAACCTTAGGTTAAAAAAAAGACAACTTGCTTTAAAATTAACCTATGGATTGGTAACCGATAGGTCAAAACCAATCGTTGGTAGGCACAACCATCGGTTAAAAATCCACGCATGCTCAGAATCAAGTCGACGCATGCTTGAAAGCATTGAACTTCGTTTTTTCCAGCACGTTCACACGATCGGTTATTTAACCTATGGTGTGTAGGCGTGACGGACCATCAGTCAGCTTCATTGGTTAACCTAGGACAACGGTCCTTCAGACTGTTGTCCTCTGGTTAACCTATCGTGTGTACAAGGCCTAAGAGTTTACAACCACTTTAAGAGTTCCCTTCACTGGAACTAAGGGGCCAAGCCCATCCCCTGAAAAACAGCCCCACACCATAATCCCCCCTCCACCAAATGATTTGGAAAAGAGCACAAAGCAAGGTCCATGAACACATGGATGAGTAAGTTTGGGGTGGGGGGGGGGAACTTGACTGGTCCTGACTTCAACACCTTTGGGATGAATTAGAGCGGAGACTGCGAGCCAGGATTTCTCGTCCAACATCAGTGCCGGACCTCACAAATGCCCTTCTGGAAGAATGGTCAAACATTCCCATAGACACCCTCCTAAACCTTGAGGACGGCTTTCCCAGAAGAGTTGAAGCTGCAAAGGATGGGCCAACCCAATATTGAACCCTACGGACTAGGATGCCATTAAAATTCATGTGCGTGTAAAGGCAGGCGTCCCAATACTTTTGACAATATAATGTGTGTATATATTTATATATATATAATTTATTTTTTCTTTGCACCAGCTTTGACATTGCAGCCAATATACAGGTTATCATCATTCTGTTTCGGAGGTGCCTCCGCCATCCGCCGCACGACTGTCTGCGCCATTATTGATATTTCTGCATCAGCTCCGGTAGCTACCAGTAAACTCAGCAGTAAGACCGGTGCGCAGGGGAGCAATCAGCATCTCTGCCGTCCGCTATGGATGAAGCATTAAACTTAAAAAGGGACAGGCCTTTCACGTGAGGTCCTGGGGGAGAATGAAGGATTGCTGCTGAATGCAACTTCAGAGCTAATATTGGTTGCAGGTCAAAGGTCGCCGGCTGACGGCATCATGTTAAACCTTATCCGTGTCACAGGAACAGGTGCCAAATGACTGAAGTAAAGGACGGAAGCCTATTTTCATGTCAGCACCTAATATACCATATCGCTTTTCTCATTGTGTGGTGCCATTAGAGAGACCGGGAGGGACATTTGGTGGCATTGATCCAAGTGAGGCTGGACCAAAGGGACAGAGAGAGAGAGGAGTTGTGCATTCCATGTTCCGCATGCATTGTTGAGGTGAAGCCAAAAAAAAAAATGGAAGCAGATTGGTTTCTATGCAGAGCTGCACCAGATTGTGCACTCTCCAGTTTTAGCAAATCAACCCCTATGACTCCATACTGAGCTGAGTGGCTTTTGCTTTGTGCTTTGGCATCACCAAAGCCTCAAGTGTTTAGACCACACCTGATACCCCCTGGCCCTTTCACCAGCCCAGATGATGGCTCAAATACCACCCCGACACTGCATGTACTTCAACAAGATAATAGTCACCTTAACTATATGACTGAAGGGACTGGCCAGCAGGGGCTTCGGGAGAGGGGGCTGGATCCTCGAATGGGTCCCCCAAAAGTCTCAGGCATACAGTATTTAATTGTTAGCCCTAAGTGCCGCCGAGCAGGGATCATTCTGATCCCGAGCACCGCAGAGTGGACGCCCCCCCCCCCCCCCCCCGGACTTCGGGCTGAAGCCCCTGGTCTTTTTGCCACCTAGCGATGCCCCATCATTCCAGAAACTTCCTCTGAGCCCAGGACACCAGGGACCTGCTGCCTGGGGCGGAATCATGACGGCAGCAAGGGCTCACTGTACTACTACATTAAACATTCTTAATACTCCCTACTAGTCCAGATATGGTACAAATGGCACCCCAATTCTGCACTGAATGAACTGGGAAATACAAGATGCTTCCAGATATTTGACAAACTATCTCTGAGATTGGCCACCATGGTCTGAATGAATGAATGACTCGCTGTATTCATTTTTGTTTATTTATTGCAGCTACTTATATAGATCCATCCATTGATGCCGTGCTTTACATATACTGTATATTGTACATTCACCTCAGTCCCTGCCCTCAAGGAGCTTACAATTTAAGGGCCAGATCCACAAAAGGGATACGCCGGCGTATCTACTGATACGCCGTCGTATCCCTGTTTCTATCTTTGGAACTGATCCACAGAATCAGTTTCCAAGAGATAGGGAGAAGATCCGACATGTGTAAGGGACTTACACTGTCGGATCTTAGGATGCAGTACCGCATCCGCCGCTGGGGGCATTTCTCGTCGAAATGCCGCTTCGGGTATGCAAATTAGCACTTACGGAGATCCACGAAGCTTTTACGCTTCGTTTTTTCTCCGTAAGTATTAGTTTGCAAACGCAATATTAGGGCTGCTTTTACAAGGCCTAAACTGTTTAGGCCTTGTAAAAGTAGACCCTTCTATCCCGCGTCGCCGTCTTTTTTTTTCAAATTTTTTTTTTTCCCGCCGCAACTCGTATTATTTTTTTTTACGCCCGTCGCGATTCTCAAAACCCGGCGCAACGTAAAACCGCGCAAAGCACGTCGGGAAAATGACGTCGTGAGCATGCGCAGTACGGCCGGCACGGGAGCGCCCCTAATTTAAATGGGACTCGCCCCATTTGAATAGGAACGCCTTGCGCCGGCCGGATTTAAGTTACACAGCCGAAAATTTCTAGGTAAGTGCTTTGTGGATCGGGCACTTGGGTAGAAATTTTGCGGCAGTGTAACTTAAATGGGAATATTTAAGTTACAGCGGCTGGCTGTGGATCTGGCCCTAAGGTCCTAACTGACATTCATACATACACATACTAGGGCCAATTTACACAGGAGCCAGTTAACCTGCTAGTTTTTCTTTGGAGTGTGGGAGGAAACCGGAGTACCCAGAGGAAACCCACACAGACACAGGGAGAACACACAAACTCCAGGCAGGTAATGCCGTGACTGGGATTTGAGCACACAACCTTAGCGCTGCTAGGCGAAAGTGCTAACCACTTAGCCAATGTGCAAAATGGCCCTAAGACGTCAACAAGTGAGCAACCTTGGGTACAGGAGCCAGGACCGCCCACTGTTACAGCTGGAGGATAAGAGAAATGACCTGTTACGTCACTGGACATGCCAAAAGATCCTTGGAAAAAAGCCAACAGGCTGAGCTGTGGGTATTATGGCTCCCTTATTATAGGCCTTGGTATACTGAGCCGAGTGGCATTAGCTTGTATTATCTGTCATCTCTCAAGCCCTGATGAAGGGAGTATTGATCTCTAGAAACTTGTTGGATTTTTCTTCTGACCTCTTGACATGAAAAATAAGACTTTACTGGACTCACTCTTGATGTGTGTAGCGTTCCCATCCTTTGCCGCCGCTGCGCCGCATTCCCGCTGCTGCCGCCGCCGCTTGGTTAATACGGGCGGGGAACATTACAGCTTTCATTTGAATAGCTGTAGTGTTTCCCGCCACGCCGCAAATAGACACTCCCCCTTGCTCGGGTGAACTGTCCAATCCCGAGCAAGGGGGAGTGTCTATACGCAGTGCAGCGCAAAACACTACAGCTATTCAAATGAAAGCTGTAATGTTCCCCGCCCGTATTAACCAAGTGGCGGCGCGGCAGCATGTAGGTAAGGGGGACATGGCTGCATACATGGGGGGGACATGGCTGCATACATGGGGGGGACATGGCTGCATACATGGGGGGGACATGGCTGCATACATGGGGGGGACATGGCTGCATATGGGGGGGACATGGCTGCATATGGGGGGGACATGGCTGGATATGGGGGGGACATGGTTGGATATGGGGGGGGACATGGCTGGATATGGGGGGGCATGGCTGGATATGGGGGGACATGGCTGGATATGGGGGGACATGGCTGCATATGGGGGGACATGGCTGCATATGGGGGGACATGGCTGCATATGGGGGGGCATGACTGGATATGGGGGGGGGCATGGCTGGATATGGGGGGGCATGGCTGGATATGGGGGGGCATGGCTGGATATGGGGGGACATGGCTGGATATGGGGGGGCATGACTGGATATGGGGGGGCATGACTGGATATGGGGGGGACATGGCTGCATATGGGGGGGACATGGCTGCATATGGGGGGGACATGGCTGCATATGGGGGGGACATGGCTGCATATATGGGGGGGGACATGGCTGCATTTGTGGGGGGACATGGCTGTATTTGTGGGGGGACATGGCTGCATTTGGGGACACATTTAAAAAAAAAGTATCGGTATTCAGCATCGGCGAGTACTTGAAAAAAGTATCGGTACTTGTACTCGGTCCTAAAAAAGTGGTATCGGGACAACCCTACTTTGTATATTCTTCACACTGCTCTAGAGACCCCGAAGAATACCCCAGTTGACAGAGGGCTGCCTCTAAGAGTTGGATACGAAGCTCGATTTTGTCTACTCTTGGGTCCAGTGGTCTACCGACACGCCGTTTGTCTTACATACACTTGCACAAAGAAGGTTTCATGGGGGTTCTAAAGTCAAACCTTAACCCATTAAATTGACTCTACCTTTAAAGGCTTCATCCAAATCTTCTTTTACAAACACAATCCCAAGATCATGGATGGCACACGTGTGAAACTGCACCCGGAATATGTTGTCTCGCGTCGGGCTGCGGAACTTCTTGTGGTAACACTTCAGCTGTAGGAACAAGAATAGGGACACATTTAAAGGTTGCCCGAGGATGCTCAATACACACTGGGAGTACCCGGTATGATAATAATGTCTTCAGATACTCAGGGAATGAGAATGGAGTGTGAAGGGAACCCCCTAATAGTAACCATGTAGAGTCTACCTTTCCTGCTCCCATAACGCACCATAAATACGAAAGGAAGAAGCTCATTGGTTTCTGGAAACAAGAGCTGATCCTGGATTTCAGAAGTTTAGATTCAAAGCAAATCTGATAAATTTGGATGGCAAAATCTGAATCTTGATGGCTAGGTGCTATCAGGACCTACCCCATATCTTTGTGTTAATGCTACCAGGATTTACCATATCTTAGTTTTCCAATCATACCATAGCATTAGTGCTACCAGGACCCACCATATCTTTGTAGTCCGACCATATGTTGGCATTAGTGCTACCAGGACCCACCATATCTTTGTAGTCCGACCATATGTTAGCATAAGTGCTACCAGGACCCACCATATCTTTGTAGTCCACCCATATGTTAGCATTAGTGCTACCAGGATCCACCATATCTTTGTAGTCCGACCATATATGTTAGCATAAGTGCTACCAGGACCCACCATATCTTTGTAGTCCACCCATATGTTAGCATTAGTGCTACCAGGATCCACCATATCTTTGTAGTCCACCCATATGTTAGCATTAGTGCTACCAGGATCCACCATATCTTTGTAGTCCACCCATATGTTAGCATTAGTGCTACCAGGATCCACCATATCTTTGTAGTCCGACCATATGTTAGCATTAGTGTTACCAGGACCCACCATATCTTTGTAGTCCACCCATATGTTAGCATTAGTGCTGCCAAGACCCAACATATTTAGCAATCCCCCCCATATCTTTGTGTTAGTGCTACCAGGATCCACCATATCTTAGTTTTCCCACACATACCTTAGCATCAGTGCTACCAGGAACCACCATATTTTAGTATTTGACCCATATCTTCATGTTGGTGCTACAAGGATCCACCATATCTTAGTACTCCACCCATATCTGTGTGTCAGTGCTACCAGGATCTACCATATTTTATTTTTTCACCTATATCTTAACAGCGCTACCAGGACCCAACTTATCTTGGTAATCCACCCATACCTTCATGTTAGTACCAGGACCTACCATATCTTAGTATACGCCCAATATCTTCGTGTTATTGCGACCAGAACCCACCATATCTTAGTATTCCACCCATATCTTTGTGTTAGTGCTGCCAAAATCCACTATATCTTCGTAGTCCACCCATATCTTAGGTCTCGTACAGACGAGAGGATCACCGCCGAAAAATGTCCGCTAGGCCGTACACACGACCGGATTTGTCTGCTGGAACTGATCCACGGATAAATCCCAACGGACAGATCCGGTCGTGTGTACGAGGCCTTAGTGTTAGTGCTACCAAGACCCAACATATTTAGTAATCCAGCCATAACTTCGTGTTAGTGCTACCAGGATCCACCATATCTTAGTTTTACACACACACACCTTCGCATTAGTGTTACCAGAAACCACCATATTTTAGTATTTGACCCATATCTTCATGTTGGTGCTACAAGGATCCACCATATCTTAGTACTCCACCCATATCTGTGTTAGTGCTACCAGGATCCACCATATCTTAGTTTTACACACACACCTTCGCATTGGTGTTACCAGAAACCACCATATTTTAGTATTTGACCCATATCTTTGTGTTGGTGCTACTAGGATCCACCATATCTTACTACTCTACCCATATCTGTGTGTTTGTGCTACTACCAGGATCTACCATATCTTCATTTTCCTCCCATACCTTAACATTACTGCTACAAGAATCCAACATAACTTCACCCATACCTTTGTGTTAGTGCTACCAGAACCCACTATACCTCAATATACGGCCATGATCTTCGTATTAGTGATACCAGAACCCACTATACCTCAGTATACGGCCATGATCTTCGTATTAGTGCTACCAGAACCCACTATACCTCAGTATACGGCCATGATCTTCGTATTAGTGCTACCAGAACCCACTATACCTCAGTATACGGCCATGATCTTCGTATTAGTGCTACCAGAACCCATTATACCTCAGTATACGGCCATGATCTTCGTATTAGTGCTACCAGAACCCATTATACCTCAATATACGGCCATGATCTTCGTATTAGTGCTACCAGAACCCACTATACCTCAGTATACGGCCATGATCTTCGTATTAGTGCTACCAGAACCCACTATACCTCAGTATACGGCCATGATCTTCGTATTAGTGCTACCAGAACCCATTATACCTCAGTATACGGCCATGATCTTCGTATTAGTGCTACCAGAACCCATTATACCTCAGTATACGGCCATGATCTTCGTATTAGTGCTACCAGAACCCATTATACCTCAGTATACGGCCATGATCTTCGTATTAGTGCTACCAGAACCCATTATACCTCAGTATACGGCCATGATCTTCGTATTAGTGCTACCAGAACCCACTATACCTCAGTATACGGCCATGATCTTCGTATTAGTGCTACCAGAACCCACTATACCTCAGTATACGGCCATGATCTTCGTATTAGTGCTACCAGAACCCACTATTCCTCAGTATACGGCCATGATCTTCGTAATAATGCTACCAGAACCCACTATACCTCAGTATACGGCCATGATCTTCGTATTAATGCTACCAGAACCCATTATACCTCAGTATACGACCATGATCTTCGTATTAGTGCTACCAGAACCCATTATACCTCAGTATACGGCCATGATCTTCGTATTAGTGCTACCAGAACCCATTATACCTCAGTATACGGCCATGATCTTCGTATTAGTGCTACCAGAACCCACTATTCCTCAGTATACGGCCATGATCTTCGTAATAATGCTACCAGAACCCACTATACCTCAGTATACGGCCATGATCTTCGTATTAGTGCTACCAGAACCCACTATACCTCAGTATACGGTCATGATCTTCGAATTAATGCTACCAGAACCCACTATATCTCGGTATACGGCCATGATCTTCGTATTAGTGCTACCAGAACCCACTATACCTCAGTATACGGCCATGATCTTCGTATTAATGCTACCAGAACCCACTATACCTCAGTATACGGCCATGATCTTCGTATTAGTGCTACCAGAACCCACTATACCTCAGTATACGGCCATGATCTTCGTATTAATGCTACCAGAACCCACTATACCTCAGTATACGGCCATGATCTTCGTATTAATGCTACCAGAACCCATTATACCTCAGTATACGACCATGATCTTCGTATTAGTGCTACCAGAACCCATTATACCTCAGTATACGGCCATGATCTTCGTATTAGTGCTACCAGAACCCATTATACCTCAGTATACGGCCATGATCTTCGTATTAGTGCTACCAGAACCCACTATTCCTCAGTATACGGCCATGATCTTCGTAATAATGCTACCAGAACCCACTATACCTCAGTATACGGCCATGATCTTCGTATTAGTGCTACCAGAACCCACTATACCTCAGTATACGGTCATGATCTTCGAATTAATGCTACCAGAACCCACTATATCTCGGTATACGGCCATGATCTTCGTATTAGTGCTACCAGAACCCACTATACCTCAGTATACGGCCATGATCTTCGTATTAGTGCTACCAGAACCCACTATACCTCAGTATACAGCCATGATCTTCGTATTAGTGCTACCAGAACCCACTATGCCTCAATATACGGCCATGATCTTCATATTAGTGCTACCAGAACCCACTATACCTCAGTATACGGCCATGATCTTCGTATTAGTGCTACCAGAACCCACTTTACCTCAGTATACGGCCATGATCTTCGAATTAATGCTACTAGGACCCACCAAATCTTAGCATTTCCAGTTGAATTTTAACAGAAAGTATCTCAGTCTGTTTCTTTGTCCCATCACCTCATCAGGCAGCCAGGAGCTTCTCAATCTATTATGCACAATTTTGTAGCATTTGCTGCTTTGTAATCCAACTTTTTGGTTAGGATTCCCTTTGATTTCAATGGGATTTTCAGTTCCAGTTTGGCTAAAACCACAACTGATTTAAAGTTTGCCAAGTTCACTCATCTCTACTAGAGATGTTCCTTCCTTCCCTTTTGATACTGATCCTCTTTGTATAAATGTATATAATGCCCCATGTTTTTTTTAAGATCTATAACAAGCTTGCTAAATATTGAATTGTATCAAAATGTGAAGACTGAGACAAGAGATTATTATCTTACCAGGATGTCGCCCTTCAGTAGCAGCCCGGGTTCTATGGTGATGCAGATGCTGGTCTGGCTGTCTCCCTGCACGTTGCTGAAAATGACAGAAAAATTCTGTTACAATGTAACACAATCCAATGTGATCCTTATCTGGTCAATCCCTACTCTACTGTGTAAAATGACAAATGCCCACCTACCGTATTTATCGGCGTATACCGCGCACTTTTTTGCCCTGAAAATCAGGGCAAAATCGTGGGTGGGCGGTATACGCCGATACCCGCTTTCCCGCACCGAGTTTGAATACTGCGCCGACATGCACATGTACATGCACATGTACACATGCACAGTACACTCGGGTATAGTCGGGCAGTCTCGGCTCCTTCCGCGCTCACGTCCTGGACGTACAGGACGTCAGCGCGAGAGTTGCCGAGCCTGCCCGACAATACACGAGTGTACTGCGCTCTGTCGGCGCAGTATTCAAACTCGGCGCAGGAAACGAGCGGGGAGGACGCGAGGACGCCGCAGAAGGATGCCGTACCCGACGAAGAGGACACCCGAACGCGACGAAGAGGACACTCGAAGCCGCAGGACGCCGGACCCGACAAAGAGGACACCCGAAGCCGCAGACGGACGCCGGACCCAACGAAGAAGACACCCGAAGCCGCAGACGGATGCCGGACCCGACGAAGAGGACACCCGAAGCCGCAGACGGACCCGCCGATGGACGCCGCGCTAGACACCAAAACTGTTAGTACAAAAAAAACTTTTTTTCCACAGGATTCGGGGCAACTTTAGGGGTGCGCGGTATACGCGGGAGCGCGTTATACCGCGATAAATACGGTATTAATAATGGAAATGTGATGCCAATAGGAATAAACTGAGCTACAGAGAACTCCAGGTCTGGTCATTAGCCTGCACTATGGAAATGGAAGCATGTCTGTGCTCAAATAATAAAATACCGTAGCTTACCTATAACATTCTATGGCTGGAGAAGGATCACTTTGATGCAAATGGCCACAGTAAACATACTGTATAATGCAATATATGCAGAAATCGCACTCCAGAGGGTCTCCACACTCTCCTTGGCTTGTAGTGCAATGAGAATTTAAACTGAAATGCCACACCATGCTAAGAGATCCAGATACAACTTTATTTCATTCAACGTAGTCAACACGTTTCGAGGGACCCAGGGCCGATCCTAGGGTCACAGGCGCCTGGGTGCAGAAATATTTCTGGCGCTCCCACACGGGTGTGGTCATTTTACTAACTCCTCCCCTTTACAAATGTTTCTATGACAATGACTCAACCACAGAGATGCTCCCCTACAAAGTTTTCATTACCCTGGGATCCTCACATGATCTCATAACAATAAACAAAATGCAGGAAGAGAAGCAGAGTACTTTATTGGGACCTGGAGGAGGACCTCTCTGATGGACACAGAGAGGGCTTCTGTTAGAGGGTCTGTTAGAAAGAGCCCCCAGACATACTACAGACACGATACAGGAGATGGTCAGAGACTGCAGACATAGTACAGGAGATGGTCAGAGACTGCAGGCATAGTACAGGAGACAGTCAGAGACTGCAGACATAGTACAGGAGATGATCAGAGACTGCAGACATGGTACAGGAGATGGTCAGAGACTGCAGACATAGTAAAGGAGATGGTCAGAGACACATCAGTTCTGGATGGACACACACCTATGCTCAGAACACTAGTTCTGGACAAACACAAACAAGGAGAAAAGGAGGGAGGGGAGAAGTCTGCCACTTTGGCGCCCCCACCTCTGCAGGCGCCTGGGTGAAAAGCACCCTGTGCACCCTGCCTAGGATTGGCCCTGGAGGGACCAAGCACCCCCTAGCCCTGATGGATCCCCAAAATACAGCTACGTTTTTGGATTGTACTCCTGACTTGGAATAAAGTTGTATCCCTGCTTGGGAGATTTACCCCTCTCTTTGTCCTGGTGACCACTTGTGTTTCTGTGGCTATGCAGGTGATTTTTATAGCATAGATAGGATATGAAATAACGTTTTAGTTACATATGTTGTTTTTGGAAGCTAGGCCTCCCCTATTCATATGTTTATGAACTTGTTGGACTGGTTCGTGAGCTTAGGACAGGAAGTGATGCTACAGAAAGTAGGGGGAGGGGGAATAAGGACTTAAAACACACCAATGTTCTCAAGACAAAGAAGTAGGACTGGAAGGTCTGGAGGACTCGAGTAGGAAGGAGCAGTAAGAAAACTATATTACCAGAAAATCCAAATTAAATAGCTGTTTAGTATACTTAATGCATACATTGTCCTTGCTAGTTTTCTGGGAAGGATGGAGAGTTTGGGCATGCGTATATTGTATGCGTATTTTGTAATACCCTGCAGGTCATGTCTTGTTTTCCTAAAATGTTTACTCAGTTTGTGTAGGTACAGCATTTTTGTTTAGTAAATCAAATACTACTACACAACAGAGGTTATTGTGTTTCCTTGCTTTTACCGCAAAGAACTTTAACCACTAGCCGACCCGCCGCCGTCATATGGCAGCAGGTCGGCTCTCCTGCGCAAATCGCTGTAGCTGTACGTCGGTTTGCGCAGGCGTGATAGCGGGAGGGAGTGTGCCCGCGGGTTGGGCAGACTCCAGGTCCGCCAGCGGCCCGTGATCGCCTATTACACAGGCAGAATTGGGAACTGCCTTTGTAAACAAGGCGATTCCCCGTTCTGACAGAGGACATGTCAGAGATCTACCGTTTCCAGTGATCGGGAACAGTGATCTCTGTCATGTGCTTGGTAGCCCATCCCCCACTACAGTTAGAACACGATGAGGGAACAACTTTAACCCCTTGATCGCCCCCCTAGTGTTAACCCCTCCCCTGCCAGTGACATTTACACAGTAATCAGTGGCTATTTATAGGACTGATTGCTGTATAAATGTCACTGGTTCCAAAAAAAGTGTCAAATGTGTGCGATGTGTCTGCCGCAATGTTGCAGTCCCGCTAAAAATCGCAGATCGCAGCCATTACTAGTAAAAAAAAAAAAATGCCATAAATCTATTCCCTCTTTTGTAGACGCAATAACTTTTTTGTAAACCAATCAATATAAGCCTATTGTGATTTTTTATTTTTTTTTCTTACCAAAAACATATAGAAGAATACATATCGGCCTAAACTTATGAATACATTTGGTTTTTTATACTTTTTTAGATATGTATTATAGCAAAAAGTAAAAGAAATATTTTTTTTGTTTATAGCGCAAATAATAAAAACCGCAGAGGTGATCAAATACCACCAATAGAAAGCTCTATTTGTGGGGGAAAAAAAAAAGAACGTCAATTATGTTTGGGGACAATGTCGCACGACCGCGCAATTTTCATTTAACCACTTATGACCCGGACCAAAATGCAGCTAAAGGACCCGGCCAGGTTTTGCGATTCGGCACTGCGTCACTTTAACAGACAATTGCGCGGCCGTGCGACGTGGCTCCCAAACAAAATTGGCGTCCTTTTTTCCCCACAAATAGAGCTTTCTTTTGGTGGTATTTGATCACCTCTGCGGTTTTCATTTTTTTGCGATATAAACAAAAATAGAGCGACAATTTTGAAAAAAATGCAATATTTTTTACTTTTTGCTATAATAAATATCCCCAAAAACATATATAAAAAAAACAATTTTTTTCCTCAGTTTAGGCCGATTCGTATTCTTCTACCTATTTTTGGTAAAAAAAATTGCAATAAGCCTTTATCGATTGGTTTGCGCAAAATGTATAGCGTTTACAAAATAGGGGATAGTTTTATTGCATTTTTATTATTTTTTTTTTACTACTAATGGCGGCGATCAGCGATTTTTTTCCGTGACTGTGACATTATGGCGGACACATCGGACAATTTTTACACATTTTTGGGACCATTGTCATTTTCACAGCAAAAAATGCATTTAAAATGCACTGATTACTGTGAAAATGACAGTTGCAGTTTGGGAGTTAACCACAAGGGGGCGCTGAAGGGGTTATGTGTGACCTCATGTGTGTTAACAACTGTAAGGGGGTGTAGCTGTAGGTGTGACATCATCGATTGTGTATCCCTATAAAAGGGATCACACGATGAATGCAGCCGCCACAGTGAAGCACGGGGAAGACGTGTTTACATACAGCTCTCCCCGTTCTTCAGCTCCGGGGACCGATCGCGGGACTCCAGCGGCGATCGGGTCAGCGGGGCCCGGAGCTTCGGACCGGGTCGCGGGCGCGCGCCCGAGACCAACGGCTGGACAATAGCACAGCACGTACCTGTTTGGACAACTGTTTAAAAAGAGAATTTCTCTCACTTTGGAAAGAATCCCACTCACTTCCTGTTGTGTCACCAGGATGGCATATGGAAGGAAATCTTCACAATGGGTCAAAAATAAAAAAAATAAAAATGTTTTTTGTCTGCTGCTAACATTCTACAGCATGCAGAACCACAGAAGACCCAATGACTGGTTGTGGAAAATTTCAAGACTAAGAAAAGATGGCTGATGGGACGCTTAGATGCGGTTACTTAGGACACCTTCTAGGCTGGAGGTCGCGGGGGATGCGAAGGGAAAGGAAAGCAGCAGGAAGTGAAAGGGGGGCGTGGGAAAGAATGTTCAGATGCTGTAAACAAACCAAATATGTGGGAACTGGCAAGGAGGCTGAACGCTACGAAACAAAATAAAGTTCTGAAGCTAAAAATAGAACGTTGAAAAATAAATAAGAAAGGGGAGGGCTCGGTTTAGTTTGGGAATGAGGAAAATACATCGGCCCGGATTCACAAAGCACTTACGCCAACGTATCTCGAGATACGCCGCGTAAGTGTAACTATGCGCCGTCGTATCTATGCGCCATGCCCACAATCTGAAATACGCCTAAAAATAGGCTTCCTACGACCGACGTAACTTGCCTACGCCGTCGTATCGTGGGCGCATATTTACGCTGGGCGCATTTTCCGCTCCCATTGATATGCAAATGAGGGAGATACGCCGATTCTCAAACGTAGTTGCGCCCGGCGCATTATATACGCGGTTTGCGTAAGTCGTACGTCCGGCGTAAAGTTATTCCCCATATAGGAGGCGCAACTCATGCAAAGATATCACCAGGGAACACAGCCGTCGTATTTTTGTCGTATACGTTGTACGTGATTAGGGCTGGGTGTAGGTTACGTTTAAGTCGTAGGCAGTGATCCGTCGTATCTTAGGCAGTTGTTTCGACGTGATTCTGAGCATGCGCACTGGGATGCAGCCACGGGACGGCGCATGCGCCGTTCATTTTAAGTACTTCTATGGCGCTTGGCCCATCATTTGCATGGGGTCAGGCCTCATTAGCATGGCCCACGCCCACTTCCACCTACGCTGGCTTACGCCGAGGAAACCCAGCGTATCTTTAACAGCGAGTGGGAGCGAGTGCTTTGTGAATCCAGTGCTTGCCTCTGTGCGCTGGGCCGGCGTAGCGTAAAAGAGATACGCTACGGCGGCATAAATATGCGCCGATGTATGCAAATCCGGGCCACAGAACATAATAGAACATAATGAAATTATACATTTGATTTTGAACCCGACACCTGACAGAAAGAGAATAGGACCCCCATACAGCAGGGGTAGGCAACCCTGGGGCCCTCCAGCTGTTGTGGAACTACATTTCCTATGAGGCATTTCAAGTCTGGCAGAGGCATGAGGGGGCTTGTAGTTCTGCAACAGCTGGCGGGTCCCAGGTTGCCTATCCCTGCCATACAAGATATTAGCAGAACACTTGTACAAATGATAAGGTAGGAGTGTGTCTACCGCCATCTAGTGGCAACAAAACAGGTTGACACTTTCTTGTATAAAAAAAAAAACTTTACGCCGGCTACAAATTGTTTCATGCGTAGATGTGAACAGTTTGCTAAAATGTTTCAAATCCTGTGATCGGGACCCCCGATGCCAGTCATATGATGCCAGTCATAAAAAATTGACCGTGGCTGCTGATGACAGCTTGGCCACAGTTCTGGAGGCGCCAATAGAGGATGCCAGCGACACGTACAGTATATGGACTTTAAGGCCCACCTTCCCCATATATACAGTGTCTCACAAAAGTAAGTGCACCCCTCACATTTTTGTAAATATTTTCTTCTATCTTTTCATGTGACAACACTGAAGAAATGACACTTTGTATCTACAATGTTGTGTAGTGAGTGTACAGCTTATATAACAGTGTACATTTCCTGTCCCCTCAAAATAACTAACATAATAACACACAGCCATTGATGTTTAAACTGCTGGCAACAAAAGTGAGTACACCCCTAAGCGAAAATGTCCAAATTGGGCCCAAAGTGTCAATATTTTGTGCGGCCGCCATTTTTTTCCAGCACTCCCCTCCCCCCTCCCCCTTTCACCCATACACACATAAAAAGGATAAAATCTTACTATATTCCAGACGTATAGACAGGCTGCATAGATTGGTAGATCTTCAGAAACGGGCGACAACCTGGGGGATGGCAGAGGAGACAAGGTGAGAGATCACAGGACAATCTTTGATAGTCTGCAAGCGTTAGATTGTCAGCTCCTCAGCACAAAGCCTGAATGCTTCAATTACTTAAATACCACGAAAGAAAATATTTTACACAGTTTAAAAAAAAAAAAATTGTTCTGCGAATTTCTCAACCGAATAATCCCAGTAATCTGTCCAACATATTCACTTCCTAATACTATTGGCTCCATCTAGTGGCCATAATGTGGTATTTCCATGATTGGGGGTCGATGGTACTTGGTGGTGCCGCTACAGGAGGTGGTGCAGAGCCCCCCCATTGGCATTCAGTATGGTAGGGATGCCAGCGTAAGAAAAACTCACCCGGTGAGCTATGAACATTTAAACATAAACACGCCGCTCACCATAGCCGCCGATGTATGTATGTGAAAGCCTCAGTCAATGCCGCGCCCCTCGGGCCATGCCCTCTGACATGTTTCCCCCCGGGGAAACATGTCAGAGGGCTGAAGGGGGTGCCCAATGGGGCTCCTAAAAAAAAAACTCTTGCCCTACTGACACCCATCTCCATGTTTTAATACATTTAAAAATGTTTTTTTATATTTATTTATAAAAGAGTGTGTGTGTGTACACATATTATAAGAGTTCTTTCACACTGGTGCGTTTTTGTCGCGTTTTCGCAGTAAAAATAGCGCTATTAAAACACTCATAAAACGCTCCCCATGCATTTTAATGGACCCTTTCACACTGAGGCGTTGCGCTGGATGAGCGTTGAGAAAAGTCCTGCAAGCAGCATCTTTGGAGCAGCTTTTGAGCGCTGAAAAAAACGCTCCAAAAACGCCCCTCTCCATTGAAATGAATTGAAAACGCTGTAAAAACGTGGTAAAATCGCGGTGTTTTACCGCTAATTTAACGCTCCGCTATAGGCGTTTCCAGTGTGAAAGGGCTTTTATATATATATACACACACACATTTAAAAATCTGGGGTGTCAAGGTTCACCACACTGATCTAGGGGTTCTGAGTAAAAGGTTTCTGGCTGGAGATATACAGAGAGAGTTGTGATGGAGACATTTGTTCTTGGTGGATGACACGACTTACCTCCTTTGGACTCGAAGTTCGGAATGCCGTGCATGATGACGTGGTGGAGGAACAAGGGCTTGTTATTCATCTTAATGGCTCCGGACAACAGGCCGCTGAAATAATGGATATACCTGAGGAGACCGGAGGAAGACAAACCAATTCAGTGGGACACAAAATGCTGGCTAAATCCAACTGACAATCTTCAGGGCTTGACAGGTAAAATTTACTAGCCACGCCCCTTAACGCGTTTCACTCTACCCCAGAGCTTAATCATGATCCCCAGGATTAAAGGGGTTGGAAAGGTTCGTTTTTTATTTTCTAAATAGGTTCCTTTAACCACTTAAGCCCCAGACCAATATGCTGCTAAATGCCCAAAGGCGTTTTTACAATTCGGCACTGCGTCGCTTAAAAAGACAATTGCGCGCTCGTGCGACGTGGCTCCCAAACAAAATTGACGTCCTTTTTTCCCCACAAATAGAGCTTTCTTTTGGTGGTATTTGATCACCTCTGCGGTTTTTATTTTTTGCGCTATAAACAAAAATAGAGCGACAATTTTGAAAAAAATGCAATATTTTTTACTTTTTTCTATAATAAATATCCCCCAAAAACATATATAAAAAAATGTTTTCCCCTCAGTTTAGGCCGATACGTATTCTTCTACCTATTTTTGTAAAAAAATCGCAACAAGCGTTTATCGATTGGTTTGCGCAAAATTTATAGCGTTTACAAAATAGGGGATATTTTTATTGCATTTTTATAAAAAAAAACATTTTTTTACTACTAATGGCGGCGATCAGTGATTTTTTTCGTGACTGCGACATTATGGCGGACACTTTGGACAATTTTGACACATTTTTGGGACCATTGTAATTTTCACAGCAAAAAATGCATTTAAAATGTCATTGTTTACTGTGAAAATGACAGTTGCAGTTTGGGAGTTAACCACAGGGGGCGCTGTATGAGTTAGGGTTCACCTAGTGTGTGTTTACAACTGTAGGGGGGTGTGGCTGTAGGTCTGACGTCATTGATCGAGTCTCCCTATAAAAGGGATCACTCGATCGATACGCCGCCACAGTGAAGCACGGGGAAGCCGTGTTTACATACGGATCTCCCCGTTCTTCAGCTCCGGGGAGCGATCGCGAGGGAGCGGCTATAAATCCGAGGGAATCCGCCCGCCGCACGCAGCGGGGGGGGGGGTCCCGATCGGACCCCCGACCCGCGGAAAGGCAAGGACGTATATATACGTCCTTCTGCCTGTCCGTGCCATTGTGCGGACGTAAATAGTCGTGCGGCGGGCGTTAAGGGGTTAAGCTAGTGCATTGTTGGTTCACTTACCTTTTCCTTCCATTTCCCTTCTAAAAAATGTTTTCTATGTCTGATTTACTCACTTCCTGTAAGCTTGCCTCCATCATCCGAGCCGTTCAGGGATGTAGCCCCAAAGGAGGGGGCAAGCACAATGACTAACCCCCAGCCAGAACGGCTCGGATGATGGGGGCAAGCTTACTGAGGAGGAACATGAAGTAAGAAATTCAGACAAAGAAAAAAAAAATATTTAGAAGGGAAATGGAAGGAAAAGGTAAGTGAACCAACAATGCACTAGCTTAAAGAAACCAATTTAGAAAATAAAAAACAAACCTTTACAACCCCTTTAAGCTCTGGGGTGGAGTGAAACGCATTGGAGCGTAGCTTGGCTGGAGCCCGGGCTGAGGCTGCCTTTCCACACATCTGCGGGGTCTTGCAGTGATGTGCAGTGTATAAATGACTGCGCACCAGTGCACAAAACAAGGTCCATAAAGACATGGATGAGCGAGTTTGGGGTAGAGGAACTAGACTGGCCTGCACATAGTCCTGACCTCTACCCGATAGAACACCTTTAGGATGAATTAGAGCGGAGACTGTGAGCCAGGCCTTTCTTATCCAACATCAGAGCCTGACCTCACAAATGCTCTTCTGGAAGAATGGTCAGGGCCGTCTTAATGGCATCATGGGCCCCTGGGCAAAGTAATGCTCTGGGGCCCCTACAATGATGACAGTGCAGGTATACAGACATCAAGTAGGTAGGAGGCAGACTGCCTCCCCTGTGTATCTATCACTCTCAGGGCCATCATGGGGCCCCCAAATTTTGGGGCAGCGTGGGCTCAAGGACCAGCTGCTTTGGGGAAAGTGCAGGGGCCTCCCATGCAGCTGGGGCCCCTGGGCAGTGCCCAGGTGTGCCCCCTCATTAAGACAGCTCTGAGAATGGTCAAACATTCCCATAGACACCCTCTTAAACCTTGTGGACGGCCTTCCCAGAAGAGTTGAAGCTGTTATAGTTGCAAAGGGTGGGAAACACAATATTGAACCCTACGGACTGTTGGCTAGATTCAGGTAGGGACGCGCAATTTTAAGACGGCGTAGCCGCCTTAAGTAAGAGAGGCGAGTACATGATTCTCAAAGCACTTACCTCCTTACTTAGGGCGGCGTAGTGTAAACGCGGCGGGCGTAAGCGTGCCTAATTCAAATGGGTTGGAGGGGGGCGTGTTTAATGGTAATGAGGCTTGACCTCACGTCCTTTTATGCCTACTGCGCATGCGCCGGGCGCCTACATCTCCCAGTGCGCATTGCTGCTAAGTACGCCGTACGGGCCTATTGATTTCGACGTGGACGTAAACGACGTAACTCCCGATTCGCGGACGACTTACACAAAAGACGTAAAAAATTCGAACCTCGCGGCGGGAACGGCGGCCATACTTTAACATTGTTATTCCACCTAATAGGTGGAATAACTTTAGGCCGCCTAAGGCCTTACGGAAACGGCGTAAATCGACTGCGGCGGACGGGCGTACGTTCGTGAATCGACGTAGAAACTCATTTACATATTCTACGCCGGCCACAATGGAAGCGCCACCTAGCGGTCATCCGAAAAATTGCAATCTAAGATAGGACGGCGCAAGCCGTCGTATCTTAGATATGTTTAAGCGTATCTCTGTTTGAGCATACGCTTAAACATAAGTCGGCGTAGATTCTGAGTTAGGTCAACTTATTTACTGATAAGTCGGCCTAACTCTACCTGAATCTACCTATAAGACTGCGATGCCATTAAAGTTCATGTGCGTGTAAAGGCAGGTGTCCCAATACTTTTGACAATATAGCGTATGTCCATCAAAGAGAACAGATCTGTGACTAACCTCTTCTGAGACGGCTGTGCGACGGGAAGAACCTTGTCTTCATAGAAGCGCCTCATTGCAAACCTGTCCAGAGCCTGATCTGCACTGTGGAGAAAGAAAGAAAGAGAACATTTCACAAAGGGGGGTGGGGGGGGGGGGAGGGGAGAACATTATATATTATGCTCAGTGCATATTTACATTTTACAATCACCCCGATTCATCAATTTTAATTAACCCTTCTGGCATGCTAAAGTGGCCTCTCGATCAATGCCGTGTGTCCGTTTTCGCACACGGTACCTAAAGTGCTCCTGCAAGTTTGATGAATCGCGGCGAAACTCTCTATTTTGCTATAGAGCACTGTAAGCATAACGAGAATCCTGAACAGAACACTATAGACGTCATGCTGGAGTCACACCATCGGAGGGATGGGGCTGCCGACATCACATCCATAATGGTGGCCCCCAGCAGAAGTCTCTGGGCCGGATTCACAAAGAGTTACGCCGGCGTATCAGCAGATACGCCGACGTAACTCCAAATCTAAGCCCGTCGTATGTTTAAGTGTATGCTCAAACTGAGATACACTTAAACATGCCTAAGATACGACAGCCTGCGCCGTCGTATCTTAGGGTGCAATATTTACGCTGGCCGCTAGGTGGCGCTTCCATGGAGTTCGGCGTAGAATATGCAAATGAGTCGTTACGCCGATTCACGAACGTACGCTTGCCCATCGCAGTAAAGATACGCCGTTTCCGTAAGAGATACGCCGCGTAAAGATAAACATGCCCCCTCGGTGGCGTATCCAATGTTAAGTATGGCCGTCGTTCCCGCGTCGCAATTTGAAAATTTTACGTCGTTTGCGTAACTCGTCCGTGAATGGGGCTGGACGCCATTTACGTCCGCGTCAAAACCAATGACGTCCTTGCGACGTCATTTAGAGCAATGCACGCCGGGATATTTTAGAGACGGCGCATGCGCAGTTCGTTCGGTGCGGGAACGTGCTTCATTTAAATGAAACACGCCCCCTACCCGCCGAATTTGAATTCCGCCGGGTGATTTACACTACGCCACCGCAACTTTACAGGCAAGTGCTTTGTGAATAAAGCACTTGCCTGAAAAACTTGCGGCGGCGTAACGTAAATTAATTACGTTACGCCCGCCCAAAAATACGCCCATCTACGTGAATCTGCCCCTCTGTGCTTTTGGGGGTCTATACAAGGAAAAATGTGTAACCTGCACACATAATATACCAGGAAGACTGGTGCTGAGGGTCTCTTTAGGCAGGGCCGGAGGGGAGGCTGCCCTGGGCACCGTGTTATCATATGAGGAGGTGGGGGGGGGGGCACGAGGAGATTTTGGGGGGTAAGAATTGTTCCAGAAGAGGACATTTTGGGGAGGTGTGCTAGGAGCGGTAATTTGGGGGAATGGGTGAGGGGGGGATCTGTTCCAGGTGGGAGGGATTTGTGCTAGAAAAGGTAATATGGTTGAAGGGGGATTTATGCTAGAAGGGATGATGGGGGGGGGGGTTTGGAGTGGAGGGAGAAGATTTGTGCTGGGAAGGGAACTTTTTTTTTTTTGCAGAGGTTTTTTTTTTTTGCTAGGGGCATGGGTGGAAAGGATTTAAGCTGGGGAGGGCAAAGATGTGTGCCAGGAGGGGGGGAATTTAGCAGGGGGGTGGGTTTGTACTAGGAGGAAGGGGAGATTTATGCTTAGGGGGAACATGCAGGTTGATGCTCGATTTTTTTGGGGGGGGGGGATTTTTGCTGACACGTAATCATACATCTTGGGGGGGGGGGGGGGGGATTTGGCATGTTCACCCTGGTCTCTACATGACCTTGTCCCGTCACTGGGGTAGATTCAGGTAGCTACGCTATAAGTTACGGCGGCGCAGCGTAGTGTATTTACGCTACGCCTCCGCAACTTACAGGAGCAAGTGCAGTATTCACAAAGCACTTGCTCCGTAAGTCGCGGCGGCGTAGCGTAAATGGTGCCGGCGTAAGCTCGCGTAATTCAAATGGGGAAGGGGGGGCGGGTTTTATGGTAATATGTGATGACCTGACGTGATTTACGAACGGCGCATTCGCCGTCCGTGTACATATCCCAGTGTGCATTGCTTCCAAGTACGGCGTAACGACGTATTGGTTTCGACGTGAACGTAAATTACGTCCAGCCCTATTCGCGAACGACTTACGCAAACGACGTAAATAATTTAAATTTTGAAGTGGGAACGACGTCCATACTTAACATCGGCTGCGCCTCCTAATAGCAGGATCAGCCTTACGCCGAAAAAGCCTTAACGCAGACGACGTAAAAAACGAACGCCGGGCGCACGTACGTTTGTGAATCGGCGTATCTAGGAAATTAGCATATTTAAACGCCGACAACAACGGAAGCGCCCCTAGCGGCCAAAGTTATATTGCACACAATTCTACGCCGCCGCAATCAAGTTACGTCGGTGGAAGAAGCCTATTTTTTTCAGCGTAACTGCCTTTGTGAATCGGCGTAACGCTATGCGGGAGCGGAATTCAAATTACGGCGGCGTATCTGGATACGCCGCCGCAAAAGGTATGTGAATCTACCCCACTGTCTTTAAGGGCCAATTGTGCTGCCTTCTGTAAGGAAGACCTATTTTTTCCCATTGGTTTAGCCCAGCTCAGTTTCCGTAACACATTTTTTGAAACCACCGTCGTGACAGCCAATCACAGCGGTCATGTTATCTTAAGCCGCGCCCCTCCTCCCGGCATCATAAACCTCTTAAAGGGCCAGGAGCCGCCATCGCTAAGGGGTTAATGAAGCCAAAAATGAAGATAAAAAATAGCTTGTTAAAATATAAAAGAACCAAAAAACAGCTTTTCGTGGAGCTTTCAGTGCAGAGATTTCCCCCGACATCTCCTCAGTCTGATGACCGGCATCATTCAACCTACTTCCTCTGACCCCAGGGCCCCCCCAACCTACTTCCTCTGACCCTAGGGCCCCCCCCCCCCCCCCAAGACTGCGACTCGACAGTGAAAGAAGAAGCAGCACAGCTGCCCTCTCCTATCAGCATGCTTTCTTGCCAGCGCCACAAACTGATTGGCTCCTTGTGCTGCTTCTTCCTCTCACGCTCCAGCTCTGCTTTATGCAGGAGGCGGATTGCAGGTCAAATTCGGTCCTTACACTTATTGCAATTTAAAAGAAATAAAATGGTTATTCGAAGCCTGTCTGTGAGATACCTGGCAGATATGTTGCTGTAGTGCATGTATGCCGCCACAACCACTCCGGTGCGCCCTCGATTTCCCTGAAAGGAAAATAAAAGAAATAAATACATAAAAATGGAGATGGGCCTACGCCAAATTTTGTTAGATTTTCTGACAGCTATGTAGTACACGGGCCCACCTGACCGGAGACACATTGAATGGATCAGGTAGAAGAGAGATAGAGATGGGGCCAAGTGAGGACCCCTAAAAAGCCCTTGTGGAGAATCAGCCATGGTATACCGAAATTAATTATAAACGTTATTGTTGTATCAAAAGGTTTGCTATAGTTCCGTTACATGCTAAATGTTACATATGAGGAATGTATCATTGCCATCTCCATCAATAAAAAACATACGTACCGTGTTTCCCTGAAAAGAAGACCTAGCATGATTCTCGGGGAGGGCTGCAATATAAGCCCTACCCTGAAAATAAGCCCTAGTAAAATTTGTTAATTTTTTTACCGTAATCCACCTTGCAGAATGATTGCCGGAGGTCTTCTCCTCTCCTCCTGGCTGACACCCGCCCCCCCTCCCCAGTCCACGGAGCGGGCCAACACCAGTGAGACAGCGCCCCCCCCCTCTGCTCTCCTCCCGCCCGATGCCCGCAGCCCCTCCCTCCTCAGCGCACGGAGCGTGGACAGATGCCAGCGGGACAGCGGCTCCCCCCTCTTCTCTCCTCCCACCCGATGCCCGCAGCCCCCCCTCCCCAGTGCACGGAGCAGACAGATGCCAGCGGGACACCGGATCCCCCCTCCCCTCCCACCCGACGCCTGCGGCCTTCCCTTCCAGTGCATGGAGCAGATCGGGGATCCCGGAGCAGAGAAGAAAAGCCCAAGGGAGACCATGCGACCGCCAGGTCAGCTGCAAGAAAGGTATTGCCCACAAAACCATTACAAAGGGAGACACACTGCACCCCAAATCGGCACAATTCCTTTAAATGTAATTGCATAATTCTATAAGGATGGATTTTAAGAAGCTTTTTAGGTCCTGATCTGACAGGGAGGGGGAGGGGGAGAAGACAGGGGACACAGGAGATGGATAATTGATACAGCAGAAGCACTATGCATTCTATTATGCTTTAAAGGAAAATGATTTTTTATTTTTTTTTTGCGTTACAACCACTTTAAGATCATTGAACATACCGTAAAAAATAAGACATCCCCCGAAAATAAGCCCTAGTGTGTTTTAGGTTGCCAAAATTAATATAATACCCGGGCTTATTTTCGGGGAAACACAGTACAAAACAGTAAAAATAGACGTCGTCACACTAAAGGCGCCAGACCTACGGGCCCCACACATACACAACCACATGTACTTCCAGCTAAGGACACTAGATGGTGCTGTTATGTATCAGGTAAACTAATATTAGCATGGAAATTAGAGACTGCTAATTGGAATGAATCTTTAAAAGAGATATTGCTCTGAATCGGATTCTATTGAAGACCGTTTTCATCGTAGACAGTCCATGAGTAGTTTTCCTGATGATATATTAATTGATGACTGCTAACCATTTCTGAAGCACAACCAATGTTAACCACTTGCTCACTTGGCCCCGTCTCTATCTCTTTTTTTCAGTTGTGTTTTTTGCTCTGGAGGTATCCCGTCCATTTGCGACGAAACGGTAACCGTTATCCCTTCATTACAATAGCCACGCTATTATAGCAGTATATTGGATTCATGGATGTTTTTTTATTTTTTTCACCGGCTCTCAGGTAGGCTCTCATATTCTATTCTATAAGGACTCATTTACACTTAAAAAAATTATATACTGCGGCAGGGCCGCTCTATTGCGCGAAAGGACGTACCTGTACATCATTTTGTGCACTAGACACTGGGGGCGCACTCGTGCCGATTGGAGAGAGGGGGAGCCAATCAGCGGGGTACACCAGCCACCAGCAATCGTTCCCCAGAGAGGCAGAAACGGCTATCTGCCTATGTAAACAAGGCAGATCGCTGTTCTGACAGGGAAGAAACACCATACTCTGGCTCAGATTCACAAAGGAGATATGACGGCGTATCTCCAGATACGCCGTCGTATCTCTGAGTTGTGCCGTCGTATCTATGCGCCTGATTCTTAGAATCAGTTACGTATAGATTTGTATTAGAAATATGTAAATCAGCTAGATACGCGAATTCACGAACGTACGCCCGGCCGACGCAGTACAGATACGCCGTTTACGTTAGGCTTTTCCCGGCGTAAAGTTACCCCAGCTATATGCGGCGTACCAATGTTAAGTATGGCCATCGTTCCCGCGACGAAATTTGAAAATTTTACGTCGTTTGCGTAAGTCGTCCGTGAATGGGGCTGGACGTAATTTATGTTCACGTCGAAACCAATACGTCCTTGCGGCGTAATTTGGAGCAATGCACACTGGGATATGTCCACGGACGGCGCATGCGCCGTTCGTGAAAAACGTCAATCACGTCGGGTCACGAGTGATTTGCATAAAACACGCCCCCCTGTTCCACATTTGAATAAGGCGGGCTTACGCCGGCCGATTTACGATACGCCGCCGCAACTTACGGAGCAAGTGCTTTAAGAATACTGCACTTGCCCGTCTAAGTTGCGGAGGGGTAACATAAATAGGATACGTTACGCCCGCACAAAGATACACGGCTGTACGTGAATCCGGGCCTCTGTCTTCATCCAGTCAGACCACCCCCCCCCCCCCCCCCACACACACAGTTAGCAAGCACCCCCTAGGGACACATTTAACCCTTTGATCGCCCCTGATGTTAACCTCTTCCTTGCCAGTATCATTAGTACAGTGACAGTGCATATTTTTTATGCGCATGCGCCATTCGTAAAAAGCGTCATTTACGTGGGGTCACATAAAATGTACATAACACACTCCCACATCTACCACATTTGAATTAGGCGGGCTTACGCTGGCCTATTTACGCTACGCCGCCGTAACTTTAGTTTGAGAATACGGCACTTGCCTGTAAAAGTTGTGGAGGCGTAACGTAAATAGGATACGTTACGCCCGCACAAAGATACGCCATTCTACGTGAATCCGGGCCCTAGAGTGACTTAAACATAGGAGGGGCGGGGAAGCTGGTCAAGGAGCTTCCAGTGCTCTCCAAAGTACGCTTGGTTCCACAAGCCCCCTGCCCCAAGGGACTCCCGTCACAGTTCCCTCAATTCTTGTTTAGGTTGACAATTGTTAAATTTTAGATGTTCAATCACTTTATGTCCCAGTCCCAATGGCCAAGAGGACAAATCGAGAGAGCAAATCTCTCATGCAGTCAGGGGCGGACTGACAACTCATGGGGCCCTCGGGCAATAGAAGATTATGGGGCCCCTCTGGCTTACAGATGGCCACCACGCCAGGAGGCAGTGCAGAGGCAGGGCAGCTAAAATCTCGGGATCGTCACATTAAAAGCATGTCAGTTTCGGACATATCAGGGACAGATCTAAAAAAAACACAGATTTTTACATACTGTCCCTGGTTTTACTGAGCCTGGCAACCCTGATGGGGCCCCCTAGTGGCATGGGGCCCTCGGGCAGTGCCCGAGTGACTCAATGGTCAGTCCGCCCCTGCATGCAGTGACACAGATCACAATAAGATAATCCTTCTACACCATCCAAAGTTAGAAAAGTGCATTGTCCATGTTGAGTCTTTTCTGTTATTGTAATTACTGTATGTTTTTGTAGGATAAAGATAAAAAAGAAAAAGAAAAGTACCTTGTTGTGAATGACGACAACATTGTGGGGGTCGGCGTTCAGCCACGTGTCCATGGCTTTACAGATACTGCACACCTTCTCCAGTGCCGGGGCATGGAGGTCTGGCCACCCGAAATCCAACACCTGCA
Organism: Rana temporaria; assembly: GCF_905171775.1. Classification (NCBI taxonomy): domain Eukaryota; kingdom Metazoa; phylum Chordata; class Amphibia; order Anura; family Ranidae; genus Rana; species Rana temporaria. The sequence goes on from NC_053494.1 coordinate 210,848,259, forward strand.
TGGAGAGAAAACCGAACATGAGGACACCGATAAGGATTCTAAGATATAAAAACAACATAAATATCAGTAATGGGTGTATGGACACAAGGGCCGCACTGTGAAAAGACACTGGAGGGGCGCAAATGCCTAGTGCATTACCGCCACTAAATTTGTATTTGGAAGCCAGAAACATACTCGTGAACATGAGAAGGTGCAAGCATTTCAGAACTCAACTCCAGCTTTAGGCGATGTCATAGTTTCAAGATGAAAAGAGGGAAACCCCACAGGGTGGCACTGTGGATGCAGATCTAGTGAGAAGGTGCCACATCCTCAATTGCAGACAAATTTGAAAAAAAAATGGACTCTAGCCACTTAAGACCCGGACCTTTAGGCAGCTAAAGGACCCGGACAGTTTTTGCGATTTGACACTGCGTCGCTTTAACTGACTTTCTTTTGGTGGCATTTGTTCATATCTGCGGTTTTTATTTTTTGCGCTATAAACAGTAGAGCGACGATTTTGAAAAAAATGCAATATTTTTTACTTTTTGCTATAATAAATATCCCCAAAAAAGATATCAATTTTTTTTCCCTCAGTTTAGGCCGATACGTATTCTTCTACCTATTTTTGGTAAAAAAAATCGCAATAAGCGTTTATTGGTTGGTTTGCGCAAAATGTATAGCATTTACAAAATAGGGGATAGTTTTATTGCATTTTTATTAATTATTTCTTTTTTACTACTAATGGCGGCGATCAGCGATTTTTTTCATGACTGCGACATTATGGCGGACACTTCGGACAATTTTGACACATTTTTGGGACCATTGTCATTTTCACAGCAAAAAAATGCATTAAAAATGCATTGTTTACTGTGAAAATGACAATTGCAGTTTGGGAGTTAACCACAAGGGGGCGCTGAAGGGGTTATATGTGACCTCATGTCTGTTTCTAACTGTAGGGGGGTGTGGCTGTAGGTGTAACATCATCAATTGTGTTTCCCTATAAAAGGAACACACGATCGATCACGGCGCCACAGTGAAGAATGGGGAAGCCGTGTTTACACACGGCTCTCCTCGTTCTTCAACTCCGGGGACCGATCGCGGGACTCCAGCGGCGATCGGGTCCGCGGGTCCCGCGGTCACAGAGCTTCGGACCGGGTCGCGGGCGAGGACGTACCTGTACGTGCTTGTGCCCAGCCGTGCCATTCTGCCGACGTAAATGTGCAGGAGGCGGTTATTAAGTGGCTAGATGGACTTTCTAGGCACCACAACACACACAGTTATCTAAAAATAAGTTGTTTATTACAAAAAGCCCAAAAATTACAAAGAGAGGTCAAAATTCCTAGCACTATATGTCAGTTCCTGCGGGTGGGAAGCTAACGCGTTTCGGAGGACATAGCACCCCCCTCAGAGCCGAGGACTAGGCGAGCTGGAATTGGCTTGGATTGTGTATCCAAGGATAGAGAGCTACGGTCTGGAAAATCCAACCGGATTTCCGCCCATACAAACAATTAGAACTTAATAGTAAATAATAATAGGGAATATTACTTTCAGGATGCAATCTAAAAGCATTGCACCAGCTCTATACTAAAGATCTTTATTATAGCGACTAAAAAAGCAACGCTTGTCCAGATTCCCAATGGGGAGTTTTGGTCTCTGTTCTCAGGCTCTTCGAAACACTTAAACTGAAGCTATATGAAAAATAGACCAGCCCGCAAACCAAAATATCTGCAGAGGTTTTGGAGTTGCCAGCTGTCTTTATTTTCTAAAGATCTTGTTGATATATGTCGTCTCCAAAGGGATTTAGTAGCTTTTGTAGATTAGTAATATGTCACATAAAGGCCAGCCAATACTGTGTGATCTGGAGTCAGGGGAGGGCTGGGCCAGGTGGCAGGGTGGCAATTGCCTCCCAGGCCACCCTAACATATGTTCAAAATGCCTGCTACCATTTTATTTTTTATTCTGGTCTTGGAAGTCGGGCTGACCACTAGCTGTTGCATTCCAGGAGTTGTAGTCCACGCTCAAGCTTCCAGTGGGTGGAAAACAGAGCAGCGCAGAGGAAACTACAACTCCCTGGGACTGGATTCTTGGAAGCAGACAGAGGCAGGGCATGCCAGGTAGTAGGGATGCAGGACTGGGCACTGGCTGCAACTTGACCCCAGGACCAAGAGCATTACCCCCCCAGGAGGCCGTGGCGTGCAAGGACCTGCTGAACTGAGATCACTGAGGTGAGAGACCCTGACACCCCTAGATGACCCCCATCTTTCCCCCCCCCCATACACCCCATGTAACCTGTCCCAGTGATCAGGCTGCATGGTGAGCTGATTCGGTGATTCAATGGGCCACTTGACTTGCCCCCCAGGCCTAAGGCTGCCAGCCCTCCCCTGGCTGGAGTAGAATCCAAGTCATGCAGCCTGTTCATTCTGTGTGTGTGCCTCAGTTAGAGATCACTCAATGAGAAGTGTAGAAAAGTCAAAATGTTTTTCTCTTCCAACTAGGGATCCGATTCACTCCCAGCATTGTTTTTTATTGTCTTCTCTACTGCCAACCACATGTCAGCCCTGAGGAAGATGGCGGCTTTCTTCCAGGTGGGCGGCCCTTCATCAAAAACATTCTATACTCATCACTAGAGATGAGCACAACGGAAAAAATGTATTTTGTTTTCGTTAGTTAAATTAATAATTTAATTTCGTCATATATTTTTTTTTTTTCATTTTCTATTCCTTTATATTCTATTTTATTCTGTTCCATTTCATTATTTTCTATTTCTTTGTTTTCTATTCTATTCCTTTATTTTATATTCAATTATATTCCTTTATTTTCTATTCAATTATATTCCTTTATTTTCTTTTCTATTATATTCCTTTATTTTCCATTTTATTATATTCCTGTATTTTCTATTTTATTATATTCCTTTATTTTCCATTTTATTATATTCCTGTATTTTCCATTTTACTATATTCCTGTATTTTCTATTTTATTATATTCCTGTATTTTCCATTTTATTTTATTCCTGTATTTTCTATTTTATTATATTCCTTTATTTTCTATTCTATTTTATTCTGTTCCAAGACAAGCTACATTTTTAAATACATTTTGACTTGATATACAAGCTATGTCTTGATATAAGAGTAGCGTCACGTCACAACTGAGTATAAAAGAGAAGAGCGGAGCCTCTAAGTGTAGTGATTCGGCACTGCGTCGCTTTAACAGACAATTGCGCGGTCGTGCGACGTGGCTTCCAAACAAAATTGGCGTCCTTTTTTTCCCACAAATAGAGCTTTCTTTTGGTGGAATTTGATCACCTCTGCGGTTTTTAGTTTTTGCGCTATAAATAAAAATAAAGCGACAATTTTGAAAAAAATGAATATTTTTTACTTTTTGATATAATAAATATCCCCAAAAATATATAAAAAAAATATATTTTTCCTCAGTTTAGGCCGATACGTATTCTTCTACCTATTTTTCGTAAAAAAAACCCCTCAAAAATAGGGGGTATTTTTATGGCATTTTTATTAATATTTATTTTTTTACTAGTAATGGCGGCGATCAGCGATTTTTTTTCGGTACTGTGACATTACGGCGGACACTTTGGACACTTTTGACACATTTTTGGGACCATTGGCATTTTTATAGCGATCAGTGCTATAAAAATGCATTGCTTACTATAAAAATGCCACTGGCAGGGAAGGGGTTAACACTAAGGGGCGGGGAAGGTGTTAAGTATGTTCCCTGGGTGTGTTCTAACTGTAGGGGGGTGGGACTGACTAGGGGAAATGACTGATCGCTGTTCTTACATTGTATGAATAGAAGATCAGCATTTCCCCCTGACAGGACCGGGAGCTGCGTGTTTACACACACAGTTCCCGATCCCCGCTCTGTAACGAGCGATCGCGTGTGCCCAGCGACGATCGCGCCCGCCTGGCACGCACACGGGACTCGGGGGCGAGCGGGCCTGCGAGAGAGCCGATGTAGAGCTACGGGCTCTCGCGCAGGGGAGCCGACCTGCCGCCGGCGACAGGTCGGCAAGTAGTTAAAGGCTCTCTTTTATACTCTGGAGCTCCTGCTGGATTTTCCTTCTAATCCCCTTGCGGAGGCTTCCATGTGTGGATGGACATTTTATGGTCACACAACCAAATCACATTACTATAATCTTTTTATCTGGAATATAAACTGAAGGACCTATAAATAAATGCTTGTGGAACGAATCGTTTGAGTTTCCATTATTTCTTATGGGGAAATTTGCTTTGATGTACAAGTGCTTTGGATTACAAGCATGTTTCTGGAACAAATTATGCTCGCAAAGGTTTTACTGTAAATTCTATAAAAGCAGCCTAAAGTACCGTATTTATCGGCGTATACCGCGCACTATTTTGCCCTGAAAATCAGGGCAAAATTGTGGGGGCGCGGTATACGCCGATACCCGCTTTCCCGCCACGAGTTTGAATACTGCGCCGGCATATACCGAGCGCAGTACACTCGTGTATCTTCGGGCAGTCTCGGTGCCTCTCGCACTGACGTCCTGAGAGTACAGGACGTCAGCGCGAGAGTTGCCGAGCCTGCCCCGATGATACACGAGTGTACTGCGCTCAGTATATGTTGGGGCAGTATTCAAACTCGGCGCGGGAAACGAGCGGGGAGGACGTGAGGACGCCGCAGAAGGGCGCCGGACCCGACGAAGAGGACACCCGAAGCCGCAGACGGACGCCGGACCCGACGAGGCCGCCGATGGACGCCGCGCAAGACACCAAAACTGTAAGTACAAAACATATTTTTTCCACAGGAATTCGGGCAACTTTAGGGGTGCGCGCTATACGCGGGAGCACGCTATACCCCACTAAATACGGTAGGAATCATCATCTGATTTGGTTTTGTTATCATTTATTTTGGATTTGTTGAAATGTATTATTCTAGGCGATTCGGAAATTCAAATACATCCGAATCTCTGAATAATGAAAATTTTGTCTGAATTTTGATTTGTAACGAAGCGAATCACACATGTCTACTCATCACCAAGCTACATGAATGTTTTCACAAGCTAACTTCTAACTCCATACCCAAGGACATGCTTATATAATGGCCTCATTAGGATTGGAATGTCAACAATTTAATAAATTATCATACTAAAAAGCACATTAAGGGCCATTTCACACTTCCTGCATGGCGGTCACTGTGCACGGCGCCACAATGCACTAGCACACCAGTCACATGTTGGTGTTGTTGACTTTGACCGCTACACCCAATGCACGTCCACAATGCATATGTGTTGCAATGCAATGCTAAAAATGCAAAAATACCTACATTTTTGTTTAAAGCGGAGTTCCAGCCTTTTTTGAAGTTTATTAAAAGTCAGCAGCTACAAAAAGCATAGCTGCTGGCTTTTAATAAACAGACACTCACCTGCTCCACTGTCCAGCGACGAGGCCGCACGGAGCTCCGCTCCCCCCCCCCTCTCCGCCGGCGCCTCCATCCTAACTGTGGGCACCCTGTCGTGACAGCTTTCGGCTTCACGGCCGGGCACTCACTGCGCATGAGCGAGTAGTGCTGCGCTACTTGATTGAACAGGCGATCGCCTGGGATCTGTCACGTGTCCCAGGCGATCGCCCTACAGGGAGGGGCCGCCAAAAGGCGATATGACGTATCGCCTTAGCGGTCCCTGGGCGGAAGGAGGAAGCCCCCACTCCCCCCCCCCAAAAAAAAAATTACATGTGGCATGTAAGGGGGTGAGGAGTGGATTAACCACTTAACCCCCGAACCATATTGCTGCCCAAAGACCAGAGCACTTTTTGCGATTCGGGACTGCGCCGCTTTAACTGACAATTGCGCGGTCGTGCGACGTGGCTCCCAAACAAAATTGGCGTCCTTTTTTCCCCACAAATAGAGCTTTCTTTTGGTGGTATTTGATCACCTCTGCGGTTTTTATTTTTTGCACTATAAACAAATATAGAGCGTCAATTTTGAAAAAAATGAATATTTTTTACTTTTTGCTATAATAAATATCCCCCAAAAATATATAAAAAAAAAAAAATTTCCCTCAGTTTAGGGCGATACGTATTCTTCTACATATTTTTCGTTAAAAAAATCGCAATAAGCGTTTATTAATTGGTTTGCGCAAAAGTTATAGCGTTTGCAAAATAGGGGGTATTTTTATGGCATTTTTATTAATATATTTTTTTTACTAGTAATGGCGGCGATCAGCGATTTTTTTTCGTTACTGCGACATTATGGCGGACACTTCGGACACTTTTGACACATTTTTGGGACCATTGGCATTTTTATAGCGATCAGTGCTATAAAAATGCATTGGATTACTATAAAAATGCCACTGGCAGTAAAGGGGTTAACACTAGGGGGCGGGGAAGGGGTTAAGTATGTCCCTGGGTGTGTTCTTACTGTGGGGGGGGGTGGCCTCACTAGGGGAAACACTGATCCTCTGTTCATACATTGTATGAACAGAAGATCAGCATTTCCCCCCCTGACAGGACCGGGAGCTGTGTGTTTACACACACAGCTCCCGGTCCCCGCTCTGTAACGAGCAATCGCAGGTGCCCGGCGGCGATCGAGCCCGCCGGGCACACGCACGGGAGTCGGGAGCGAGCACGCGCCCCTAGTGGCCGCTCAAAGACCCGACGTTATACTACGGGCTCTCGCCCAGGAGAGCCGACCTGCCGCCGTAGAATGACGGCGGCTGGTCGGCAAGTAGTTAAGTGGAAGTTCCACTTTTGGGTGGAACTCCGCTTTAATATGAAGTGTGGTCCATTCGTTTTAAATGGGCTGTCTAGCGCAGCACACATAGGAGACACACATGTGCTGCAGCTCATTTTATTCAGGTGTACAATGGGCACCGAGGCCGGGTTCACACTGGTACGACACGACAGTCGTACTACTTTAGATCGGACTTTACCCTGCGACTTGAAGTCCGACATGTGTCTGACTTCAATAAACAGGGATCAGACTTCGATCCCGACAATATCAGGCACTGTGTCTGGTGTGAATCTTTAGGAAGAACTCCACGCCAAATAATGGCTCCTTCTAGGAGCATACCAGGCCCCTTGGTCTGGTATGGATTTTAAGGGGATCCCCCTACACCAAAAAAACGACGTGCGGTTCCCACAAAAGGCCATTCCAGACCCTTCTCCGAGCACGCAGCCCGACCACTCAGGAAAGGGGGTCGGGACGAGTGAGGGCAGGGGGGCGCCAAATTCCCTTGTCCCCATGTTGATGAGGACAAGGGCCTCTTCCCGACAACCCTGGCCGTTGCAGGCCCCGGGGTCCCCCAGATCCCGGCCCCCAACCCTATGTGAATGAGTATGGGGTATATTGTACCCCTACCCATTCAACTTGTGTCGGACCAGTTAAGACGGCTCCCATAGGGAAACATTGATTTTCACACGTCATGCAACTTGAGCTCCCAATGTCAAAGCGTTTTTCGTACCAGTGTGAACCCGGCCTTATAGATACATTTAGCCTAACACACAATAATGATTGCCTTCAGTTGATTAGCTTATAAAACCAAAAGACAGAAAAATGTATAATATGGGATTGGCTGAAGTAATCAATGACAGCATTTCAGAACTCAACTCCAGCTTTGGGCAATGCCATAGTGTAATTAGACAAAGATTGTCTCTGGACAGCCGCACAAATTATAGCCTTTTATTGAAAGAAGGACAGCACTACAAGTCACAGCAAAATAAAACCCGAATCTGACACGTTTCGCAATGAAACTAGTGCTTAGTCATAGCTGTGAGACTAGGCACTAGTTTCAGTGTGAAACGCGTTGCTCCTGCTTTGTTCCTGCTTTGCCAAGTGCATTGCCTGCACCTGAGTTGTCTGCAATGGAGGATATTCATCTGGGTTCCCACCTGGAGCGGCTCCTCCCTTTCCCATAGTTTCTGCGGTTGGAAAGCCAACGTGTTTCAGGGGATATGCCCCCTTCCTTATTGCTGAGGACCGTGTATCCACAGCTGGAAATCTATGGCCTAGGTAGAAAATCCAGCCGTATTTCCTCCAACTCAAACAATTATAATATACTAATAAAAAATAATAATAAATAGAAAATATTACTTGTAGGATGTTGAAAGCAATGAACCAGCTCTATACTAAAGATCTTTATTACACTACGAAAAAAGCAACGTTTGTCCAGATACCCAGTGTAGGGGGGGGGGGTGGTCTCGGTGCACAGGTTGAGGTAATCAATGACCGCTCCTCTCTATTCGGCCACATAGTAGTGAGCCTGCTCAGTGTTGCACACCAGCATCCAGTGCGCCTAATCTAATCTGTCTGTCCTAGAGCCGGGTCTGCCGATATCGCTATGATGTCATCACTGCAGTTGTGGCCATTTAGTAGTACTGTTCCTCAGATGTAATACGTTGTTAATAGGGGGATTTATAATTGGAGGTAAACGCATTCCTTCTGACACAATACATCCGATACAGCACAGAGTCCGGATCGCATTTCCTGCCAGGATCTACCGCAGCCATACATCTCAATGTTCTTATTTAATGAGTAGACTCCTTGACGGCTCTGTGCTGTATGTCAGTTCATGTCAACTCACACAACTCTAATAAACCAGCTATTGGCCGCTTGCATCCTTCCAGCCGTAGAAAAACTTTAAATACCAGAATGCCCTGACAATGGTGGGTGGAAGGGCTTGACGGGACTTGTAGTTCCTCAAAAATTGTAGGGCTGTAAGCTGCTTCTTAAACCAATCTTGGTCCCACCACACCAAATTTCACAATATGGATTCCACTGAGACTCATCAAGTCACAACATTTAGGCCTCATTCTAGCTCAGCAGAGCCAGCAAGTCTTCTTCATAGAATGAACTCTAGCAGGACCTCATACTATCACAATACAGTTTTTAATCAGTCTCATGTCATCACTTTCTGGGTTCCATGAAGGTTGACGCCACTATACCAATATGGTCCTCCAGACTTCTTTCTATCACAACAACATGTCTTCTCTTGGCCTTCTTTTTCTCATTGCATTCTATAAGCCTAATTCTACCACAACATGACTTCTATAAGGTCTTCAATATCAACATGGTTGTTATACCCCAACATGGCTTCTATAAGGCCTTACTCTGCCTTAGCATGTCTTCTATAAAGCCATTTATACCAGAACATTGTTTTTTAAGGCCTTATTCTGCCACAACATGGCTTCTATAAGACCTCATTCTTCTAAAACATGGCTTCTATAAGACCTCATTCTTCTAAAACATGGCTTCTACCAGGCTTCAATCTACTACAACATGACTTCTGTAAGGCCTCAGTCTGCTACAATATGGCTTTTAAAAGAGCTCATTCTACCACAACATGGCTTCTATTGTAAGGTGACCAGATTTTTAAAATGAAATCCGGGGACATATTTTCTTTACTAGTAATGGCAACAATCAGCGACTCGCTGCCCGCCTTACAGCCTCTCAAGTCTTATGCCGCGTACACACCATCACTTTATGTGATGAAAAAAAATGACGTTTTTAAAAACGTCACTTTAATTGACTGTGTGTGGGGGAAAACGTCGTTTTATGTCTTGTAAAAAACGACCAAAAAAAATTGAAGCATGCTTCAATTTTATGTGTCGTTTTTCAAAAGTGTACTTTTTACTTCACAGAAATTGACCGTGTGTAGCAAAAAACGTCGTTTTCTAAGACGTTTTTTCATCCGCGCATGCCCAGAAGCTACTTATGAAGCGAGCTTCAATGGAAAAACGTGGTGGAACGTAACCTCACTTTGCAAGATCATTGTGAGAAAACGATGGTGTGTAGGCAACTTCGTCTTTGAAAATTGAAGTTTCAAAAACGTCATTTTTTACTTCACAGAAAGTGTCGTTTTCTTTCATCACATAAAGTGATGGTGTGTACGCGGCATTACTCTTTGGGCCCGGCTACTACTGGATGGGGAGCGAAGGAAGATCACTCCACCAGCGAAGGCAATGAGATAGGCAGGTGGCTGGCCAGGATTTGAGCCAAGGCAGAAGAACATGCGAGCGGAGCTGAATGGGCATGCGCCTGAAACTGAAGAAATATTTCCTCCGCTCCGACCAGCACATGATCATCAGAAAGGGGGCACAGATAATGGGAAAAATACACCCCCTATGCTAGTATGCACGGCGGAGCGGGGGTGTGTAATTAAATTTTTTTTTATTTTAATTCTGCACTGATTGTCTTTGAAATTGCCCCTGCCCCCTATTAAATCCAATCTGGGGACAAAACCAGGGACAGACTTGGCCCGGGGACAGTGTCCTCAATCAGGGGACTGTCCCCTGAAACTGGGGATGTCTGGTCACCCTATTCTATTGGGCTGCGTTCGACCACAACATGGCTTAGATAAGACCTCATTCTACCAAAATATGGTTTCTTTCAGGCCTCACTCTACTACAACATGGCTTCTATACAGTAGTAACCCATTCTACCACAACATAGCTTTTATTAGGCTTCATTATACTACAACATGGCTTCTATCAGGGCACAATCTACCAACACATCACTACTATAAGGCCTCAATCTACTACTACATTACTACTATGCCACAATATGGCTTTTATCAGGACTTATTCTAGCACAACATGACTTCTATAAAGGTGACGTTCTACCAAGACACGGCTTCTACCAAGCCTCAGTCTTCTACAACATGACTTCTGTAGGGCCTCAGTCTGCTACAACATGGCTTCTACAAGACCTCATTCTTCAAAAACATGGCTTCTACCAGGCTTCAATCTACTACAACATGCCTTCTGTAAGGCCTCAGTCTGCTACAACATGGCTTTTAAAATACCTCATTCTACCACAACATGGCTTAGATAGGACCTCTTTCTACCAAAACATGGCTTCTATCAGGCCCCACTCTACTACAACATGGCTTCTATACAGTAGGAACTAATTCTACCACAACATAGCTTTTATTAGGCCTCATTCTACCATAACATGGCTTCTATCAGGGCTCAATCTACTAACACACGACTACTATAAGGCCTCAATCTACTACTACATTACTATTATGCCACAATATGGCACTTATCAGGACTCATTCTACCACAACATGGCTTCTATCAGGGCTCACTTATCAGGACTCATTCTACCACAATATGGCTTCTATAAGACCTCATTCTACCACAATATGGCTTCTATTGGACCTCGTTCCAGCAGAACATAGTTTCTATAAGACCTCATTCTACCAAAATATGGCTTATATCAGTCCTCAATCAAACTACAAAATTACTTTTTATAAGGCCTTAATCTGCCACAACATTCAACTACAACATGGCTTCTATACAGTAGGAACCCGTTCTATCACAACATGGCTTCTATCAGGGCACACTCTACTAACACATGACTACTATAAGGGCTCAATCTACTACTAAGCCGCAATATAGGTTTTATCAGGACTTAGTATAGCACAACATGACTTCTATAAAGGTGGCGTTCTACCAAGACACGGCTTCTACCAAGCCTCAGTCTACTACAACATGACTTCTGTAAGGCTACATGTACACTGGCCACCCCTAAACATAACTCTCCTGGCAGCAGAAAAATGCTAAATGCGTAAAAAAAAGTGGTACCGTGTTTTTGCATCGATTTTGCTGCATTTCATTTTTTTTCACAAAATTCCTCTCCTGGACAAGTGTCTTCTGCATTCAGGAGAGGGATGTTTAACTGCCCCTAAACTCTGCTGCTCCTAAACGCTGATAAAAGCCTATGCGTACATGGAAACATAGGCTTTTATTGAGCTGAATTCAGGGGCTTTGGCAAAAACACACCAAAAGCTCCTAAATGCACATTGAGGAGCAACAGTGTACATGAGGCCTTAGAAGTCAATCAGCCACAACATGCCTTGTAAAATACCTCATTCTACCCAAACATGGCTTCTATAAGATGACATTCTACCACAACATGGCTTCCATTAGGCCTTGCCCTACCACAACGTGGTTTCTATAATGCCTCATTGTACCAAAACATGGCTTCTACTAGGACTCAATCTACTACCAAATGACTTCTTTCCATAAGGCGTGAATGTGCCACAACATTGCTTCTACTGGACCTAATTTTAACACAATATGACTTCTATTAGGCCTCAATCTACTAACATATGACTACTATAAGGCCCCGATCTACTACTACTACTAGAAGGCCTTATTCTGCCACAATATGACTTCTATCAGGACTCATTCTAGCAAAACATGATTCTATAGCATGTCATTCTATCAGAACATGGCTTCTCTAAGGCCTCATTTTACCAGAGCATGGCTTTTACCAAGCCTCAATCCACTACAACAAGACTTCTATAGGGTCTTAATATGCCATAACATGGCTTTCATCAGGGTTCATTCTTTCACAACATGGTTTTCTATTAGACCTCATACGACACCAACGGCTTCTATTCTGTATCATTCTACAACATGGCTTCTATCAGGCCTAAATCTACTAACAAATGCCCAATATAAGGTCTCAATTTACTACTACATCGCTACCATAAGGCCTGATAATATATACCACAATTTGGCTTCTATCAGGACTCATTCTACCACAGCATGGCTTCCATGCAACGTCATTTTACCGAAGTATGTCTTTTATTTGGCCTCATTTTACCAAAACATGGCTTCTACTAGAGCTCATTTTACCTCAACATAAATACAACAAAATCTTATCATGCCAAAACGTATCCTCCCCCATTCCTCATTTTTACCAGAGGTCAGGACCACACATGCTGCCAAAGAATGGATTCCATTAGGTCACAGTCTATCACATCATGTTCTCTACAAGGCCAAATTCGATCAGAACTCTTGGGAAACACAAATAAAACATTTTTTTTTGTAAATCTTACCTTGGAATGGAGTTTGTTGATATCATGTCTACTCTCAGACAAATTAAAGATCTAAAACCATAAACAGAGAAAGGTTACAGTTGACGGTTGGACAAGGTACTCAGTTCTACATGGATGTCAGAGGTCTACAATGAGAGCAAGAGAGTTACAATGAGAAACGTGGAACTTCTTTTTGCTCACCAGATAATTGTCTCCATGTTTGGACTTCAGCATATGTGCCACCTCCTTAAGGTTCCTACAGAAGGTGGCCTCCTCCGTCCCCGGGGAATATGTGACGGAGATGATCCGCTCGGTGATGTAGGTGAGGTCGAGTTCACAGCTGTCCTCCATGGTGTGAATAAAGCTAAAACTCCTGTAACGGTAGACAGAACAAGCCACATGAAACTCCAGGAGACAAAATACAGGGCCGAAACATCTAAAATAGGGATGGTTTTACCTGTAAAAAGATTTGTAAAGCAATGATGCACGTGCAATCCTTGCGGTGTTATTTGACTGCAAACAACTGGGGGCTTGGGGTGGCAATGCTCTTAAAAAGCCTGCATTCCCACAGCGAGCAAATGTTCATTGTGGTAGGCACCATAAGGTGAACCTTTGATAGAAAGGGGACTTGCCCTTGCTGATGTATTTTTGAAGGTACCAGCTCCATGTATAATGATCATTTTTGAACCTTTGACCAATACTGAACACTGCAGCTCAGGTCTTTACATTGCATACCTGAACTAAATAATGGACTTTAAAGGGAGGCCTGTAGGCAGGTGCAGCCTACTTTCTCTATGGCAGGTGGCACTGCAGTTTGAGAGGAGGTCAAGGCAAGTCTATGGTTTCCTGGGTCACTGGGGAAGCTATCCAAATGGATGCTGCTGCCCCATGTGATCCTGGCAGCCATCTTGGGCCATGCAGAGCCCATTTGAGGCCCTGGCTCTAAAGCTCAGCGCACATTTTGCAATTTGGTAGAGTAGGGACAGGTACCTCACCTGGTAGGGACAGGACTAGCGACAGGGAAAGGTTCCTGACAAGGAGGGAAAGTGCAGGAATTGCAACTTATCTGGACATCTTCCTGCTTGGGCACAAGATGGCCGGGCTGCATTCTGCCCCTCTCAACAGGCGCTGTCAGTTTAGCCGAATCCTGCTCTCTACATACTGTTGGACCCGTGAGTGTTCACAGTTGGGTTGCCTTCCCACTAAGTTTTTTGTGAACTGTCTGCATTATTTCATTATTTCAAGTTCTTTCATCATGCTAGGCCTGTGTGTGTTATTGCCGCTGCACCACGCTGCACCCCAACTACAAGTCAGTGCTTCGAGCATTTGCCTAAACATCAAATTTGTTTGCTTATTTTCTGGATAGAGGTCTGTCTTTGACTGTTTATGTATTAGATTATTATTTATGTATAGTTCTGACTGTGTTTGTACCCAGTTGGTCTTGCCTATCGGTCTGTTACCCCTTCTATTGTCCATCATTGCTCCATTAACATGAATGGAATCTGGACTCTCTTTCCCCTGCCCATCAGTGAGGTCTAGAACCTTGGACTCTGGACATCAGGTCTGCCAAGTATTTGCTCGGAATATCCATCTGAGAACTATCCAACACAGAAGGTCAACTGACCTGAAACAAGCCACAAAATTTCGGCCCTCTGCTGCAAGCTTGTTTCAGGTCATGGACTCAATCAGGATCGGTATGACAGCCCCAGAGGTTGCCTCTTCAACAACAAGTCAGCAATCTGGAGCTCCCCACCCAAGTTCACTTTAAGGGTGACATGTTTCATGTGAATGTTCCCATCCTGTCTGAATCCCAAAACATCCCCATAAACACGCCACTTTCCACAGAAAAACAATCAAGAGCGTGATATGGGAATCACATGTGCTGGTCGTATAAATGGGCTTCCTTCTCTCTCGAGTTCTGTCTGTACTCAGGAAATTTCCATGCTGGATTCTAGAGGATCACATGGGGGAAGGAGGTATGTGAGCGGCCTCACCCTGTGTACCGACACAGCAGCCAGGACACTACATTTCTGACCTTCTGTATATTGAACAAGGAAGTGCTAGAAAAAAAAAGTGTCTGACATTCTCCAGCAAACAGGCTAACTTGCACTGAATGATCCAAAAATCTAAATCAGGAATTTATATAAAGGCAACTAGTTCATCTAGAGTGGCCTTTCTCAACTTCACTACACTAGAGGAACCCATAAAATAATGCTCCTTATATTGGTGATCAGCGGGGAAAAATGCTCCTTACATTGGTGATCAGTGGGAAGAATGCTCCTTATATTGGTGATCAGCGGGGAAAAATGCTCCTTACATTGGCGGTCAGTGAGAAGAATGCTCCTTACATTGGTGATCAGTGGGAAGAATGCTCCTTATATTGGTGGTCAGTGGGAAAAATGCTCCTTACATTGGCGGTCAGTGGGGAGAATACTCCTTACATTGGCGATCAGTGGGGAGAAAACTCCTTACATTGGTGATCAGTGGGGAGAATACTCCTTACATTGGAGGCTAATGGGTGGAATGCATACTAAGGCCCCATACACACGAGGAGACATGTCCGATGAAAACGGTCCGCGGACCGTTTTCATCGGACATGTCTCCTGGGAGCTTTTGGTCTGATGTGTGTACACACCATCAGATCAAAATCCCCAAGGACAGATAACGCGGTGACGTAGAAGACACCGACGTTCTCAAACACGGAAGTGCAATGCTTCCACGCATGCGTCAAATCAATTCGACGCATGCGGGGGACTAACCATCGGACATGTCCGACGGACATGTTTCCAGCGGACAAGTTTTTTAGCATGCTAAGAAACTTTTGTCCGCTGGAAACCTGTCCGCTAGGCCGTACACACGGTCGGACATGTCCGCGGAAACTGGTCCACGGACCAGTTTCAGCGGACATGTTCAACCGTGTGTACGCCGCCTTACAGTAAGGTGACCAGATTTTTTAAAATGAAATCCAGGGACATATTTTTTTTTTTACTAGTAGTGGCGGCAATCAGCGACTCTCTGCCCGTTGCCTGCGCCGCCGCCCGCCTCGCAGCCTGTCAAGTCTTACTCTCCGGGCCCCGGCTACTACTGGGTGGTGAGCGGAGGAAGATCACTCCGCCAGGGAAGGCAAGGAGATAAGCAGATGGGCGGCTGGTCGGGACTTGAGCCAAGGCAGAAGAACATGCGAGCGGAGCTGAATAGGCATGCTGAAGAAATATTCCCTTTGCTCCGACCAGCACATGAATAAAATGGCAATTGCTGCAATATTGTATGTCACACTGTATTTGCCCAGCGGTCTTTCAAATGCAATGTTTTGGGAAAAAATACACTTCAATGAATAAAAAGAAACAGTAAAGTTAGCACAATTCTTTTGGATTTAATGTGAAAAGATGATGTTACGCCGTGAGAATCGTGAGCGATCTTCTAAGCAAAAAAATAGCGATTCTCATTTTAGCCAGAATCGTGCAGCTCTACTTCTTGGTGGGGTGATGGGATGAGTGGCAGTGCTGGTGTGGGGGGGGGGGGGATGGGATGAGTGGCAATGTTGGGGGGAGTTCTGATCAGCCAACTTGGGTGCTCCAGATCAAGGTCATCTCCTGATCTGAGAACTGTAGTGGGGACTTTAAATGACAACTATAATCACAGGCAGCGTTACTCACTGTGTCTCCGGCTTCACTGCGTCTCCGACTTTGAGGTGTCTCATAGCAGTGACACCTATGCTGAAATCAGGAGATAGGGGAGGGTTGCCACCTTTTTTTCAAGTCAAACCCAAACACTTTACTTTTTTTTTTTTTTATAAACTCTACATATATTTTGCTATTAAGTAACATTTCTAATCATATGAAGTTAATAACAAGAGTCCCCCTTTACATCAGAGTCCACAGAGTTCCCTTTCACTGGAAAGAGAAAACATAAATAAGGGTCTGGTGTCACCAGAGACACACCTCCATCCCTACGTTTTACGTCAAAAAGAAAAGTTCGCCCTTGGGACTTTGAGTGAGGTGAGCACTATGAGGCCAATAAAATATGATACTGTAATTATTCCTGTTATTTTTATTGGCTTCATAGTGCTCACCTCACTCAAAGTCCCAAGGGCAAACTTTTATTTTTGACGTTTCACTGGAAGGAGGGACGCTGCGGACTCTGATGTATGGAGAACTCTGGGGCCTCTAACATAAGGGATGCTCTGGGAACCCTGATTTAAGGGGGAACACTGGGAACTGATTTATGGAGAAAACTCTGATGTAAGAGGAAATATTGTGGTCTCTGGTGTAAAGAGGAGCTCTGAGAACCCCAATTTACCTTAGTGTACTTACTCAGAGGCAGGAGAGAAAAGGGGAGACTTCAGTCACAGACAGGGATGGGTGGTGAGCCCTCTCTCCTCTTCTGTCTATGTGTGTGTGTTTGGGGGGGGGGGGTTAATAGTGCTGGCTTTGGGCAGTGTGAAAAAACAGCTAGCAGCCAGCAACCCTGCTGGGAAGCCATAGTCTGGTCTAAATAATGTGTCTGGGTTTCAGGCAGTCTGAAACCCGGACAAATTATTCCAAACCCGAACTGTCCAGGTAACTCCTGGACAGATGGAAACCCTAAAGATATGGTCTCCTCCAGCCCCTCCAACTTCACATCTCTCGCCAGTCAGCTGACCTCTAGTCTCTGCCCCACAGCCATGCTGAGAACAGAATGGGCGGCTAGGAAGAGGCTGAGCGGGTGGCCGTGGGCTCCAGGAACAGCCCAGCTGGGCAGCCAAAGGCTCCAGGGACAGCCCAGCTGGGCAGCCAAAGGATCCAGGGACAGCCCAGCTGGGCAGCCAAAGGCTCCAGGGACAGCCCAGCTGGGCAGCCAAAGGCTCTAGGGACAGCCCAGCTGGGAGGCTGCAAAAAGGCTGGTAGAGGGGTGCAGGCTTCAGCAACAGCCCAGGATTCGGTGACCCCTGGCAAATCCTCATTCGACCCCCAAGGGGGTACCGACCCTCAGGTTAAGAACCACTGCTTTAGAGGAACCCTGGTTAGAATGGCTGATCTAGCAGCAGACAGCAAAGGGCAAGTATAGCCAGTACATTTTTTGTCTTTCTGGACAGGGTAGAGAAGGAAGACAACTGCTGTTGGGTTTTTATTACTGATAGTTCCCCGCTGGGGACACCCTCTCTGTCTTTCCTGGTGACCACCGTCATCAGTACAAAGACTGATGAAAAATCCAAACTTTTACAGTTGTCACCAGAGCAAGAGATAAGAGTAAATCTTCCAATGGGCTTTGATTTGTCTTTTATATCCCTCTGGATTTCAGCTTTAACCATACCTCCCAACTTTTTGAGACGGGAATGAGGGACACCTATCAGCAAAAATATGCAGGCATAAGACACACCCCTGACCACGCCCCCTTAAAGGAGAATTGTACAAATTTTTTTTACCACCACTATTCCTTTATATTGGCTTGTGGAATTTACAAATGCAGCAATTTAGAAATCAGATGAAAGGTTTAGGGCTGGAAAACACCTTTCGATAGATAAAAAGTGCATTTTATATACAACTCTATAGATCAGACCAAAATGAGGGACAAATGTGGAGAAATGAGGGACAGAGGGACAGTCCCTCGAAATCAGGAAAAGTTGGAAGCTATGGCTTTACCATCCAGCTACAAGATATTTAATGGGGGGGGGGGGGGGGGTAAAGAGGTTAGGTCGTAGTTTGTTGAATTTACTGAACGACAGTCAGGCTTGTCACACCCAACACCTCCACAGGATGATCTCCTAGCACCATCATAGCAACAGGAACATTTAATTTACTGGTTTAAGGAGCAATAATGTTGCATGCAGCTCCAAATCTCACCTTGATGGCCTGCGGCGGGATTGCGTACTCCTGGAGGACTTGGTGGAACCCTATGAAAAAAAAAAAAAGATATCAGAAGGTGCATCCTTATTCACTAAGGCAAAGAGTATTGTACAAAATGCAGTTAACAACAGCAAATAAAGCTGTTGGCCCGGACTTGTCAAGCTGCAATGGCACCGTAAGAGTGCTAATAATGGCCTTAGGCATGCTAAAATAACATACAATAATATTGACTGAGAGGCCAAGTAAGCATGTCTTAAGGGCACGTGAAGGTGCATTAGGCTTGAACTTTGATAAATTGGGGTCATTGTGTCTTCTGCAGTTCTCCCTTCACTAAACTGATTAGTTATTGCATAGCTCCACCCTGTATTAACCACTTCCGGTCCGGGGCAGTTTATTTCTTTTTTAAGCAGAGGCCCTAGCCACATAGCGACCGCCACATGCATATATACGTCTAAACAATGGCACGGGCAGGCAAATGGGCGCACCTGTACGTCCCTTTAAATTTGCCACCCAGCAGGCTGCGGGCGCACGCCCGCATGGCTTGTGAGTGAGCTTGCGGTTCCCGGTAACTCAATAATCCTGGGTGGCCCGCGATTGCGGTCGGCGAAGGCAGAACAGGGGGATACCTTTGTAAACAAGGCATTCCCCTGTTCTGCCTAGTGACATGTCACCGATCTACTGTTCCCCCGTGATCGGGAACAGTGATCAGTGATGTGTCACTGGTAGCTCCTCCCCCTAACAGTTAGAATCACTCCCAAGGACACACTTAACCCCTTCAGCGCCACCTAGTAGTTAACCCCTTCACTGCCAGTGTCATTTACAGAGTAATCAGTGCATTTTTATAGCACTGATCGCTTTATAAATGACAATGGCCCCAAAAATTTGTCAAAGGTGTCCGATGTGTCCACCATAAAGTCGCAGTCATGATAAAAAAAAAAATCGCAGATCGACGCCATTACTAGTAAAAAATAAAAATTGTTAATAAAAATGCCATAAATCTATTCCCTATTTTGTAGAAGCTATAACCTTTGTGCAAACCAATCAATAAACGCTTATTGCAATTTTTACCAAAAATATGTAGAAGAATACGTATCGGCCTAAACTGGGGCATATTTATTATAGCAAAAAAAGTACAAAATATTGCTTTTTTTTCAAAATTGTCGCTCTTTTTTTGTTTAAAGCGCAAAAAAATAAAACCGCAGAGGTGATCAAAATACCACCAAAAGAAAGCTCTATTTGTGGGAAAAAAAGGACG
Source organism: Rana temporaria (assembly GCF_905171775.1). NCBI lineage: Eukaryota > Metazoa > Chordata > Amphibia > Anura > Ranidae > Rana > Rana temporaria. The sequence goes on from NC_053494.1 coordinate 210,868,114, forward strand.
TAAATTTTGTTTGGGAGCCACGTCGCACGACCGCGCCATTGTCAGTTAATGCGACGTAGTGCTGAATCGCATAAAATGGCCTGGTCTTTGGTCAGCCAAATGGTCCGGGGCTTAAGTGGCTAGAGACCAAAATGGTGGGAGTAGCATATTTTTATGTCGCACAGTATTTGTGCAGAGATTTGTTTAAATTTCTTGGGGGGAAAAAACACACTTTATTGAATTTTAATGCACAAAAACACAATATAATACCTATTTGTTTGGTAAAATATAAAAGATGATGTTACACAGAGCAAATAAATACCAAGCATGTTTTGCTTTAAAATTGCATACGCCAGTGGAATGGTACCAAACCACAGTACCACTGGTATGGATTATGGGGGGGGCCATATTGTATCTGGGATGCTGGACAGCTCCCTGCCTGATCTGCCTGATCCATTGGACAACCCTGCCCGATCCATTGGATAACCCTGCCCGGATCTATTGGACAACCCTGCCCGATCCATTGGACAACCCTGCCCGATCCATTGGACAACCCTGCCCGATCCATTGGACAACCCTGCCCGATCCATTGGACAACCCTGCCCGATCCATTGGACAACCCTGCCCGATCCATTGGACAACCCTGCCTTGTGTCTTGAATGCTGTTGAACCTTGAACTTCTTGCTCCTCCCATGAACTTCCTATACAAGCCTTGTCTCTGCACTTCCTCTTAGCCAGGTTATTATGGTTTCTCAGCCAGTGTCTTCCCTGCTGCCGTCTGTATTTTGCTACCACTCGTTATTGACCCTTGGCTTGTTCCTCGACTACTCTACTGTCTGATACCAACCTGCAACTACTCGATACCAAACTTTTGGGCTTGTTTACTGACCACGCCGCCGTCTGATCCTTATCTGCTCGTTCACTACTGGACCCCAACTTGCTCACACCCTGGTGGGAGGTGATCCAGAGGACCACGACCTGGTACAAACACGCAGCTAAATCCATCTCCACCATCAGGAGCTCTGGTAAACACTGGTTAGTACTTAGATTCCGCACCTCAGATGAGTCTGTGTCCTCTGCCAGGGTGACTGCCTGTGTACCTAACTGCTATAGCAACTGGTCTTCGAGCCTGACCGTGACAAAATGTCTCTATGGTGTGTGGTCATAATGTTGTAGCTAATCGGTGTATACAAGCCCTGATGAAGTGTCTCCAAAAACGCGTTGGCTCTCCTATCTACGTGTATAACCGTTGGCGTGGTGTCCTTACTGCTTGTCGCATATAAAGCAATATAAACCTAATGGGGGTTTTGCTCCATGGCCTCTATCCCACCATGAACCATCGTTGTCCGAAGTTACATTTATACACTTTATTTTTTTAATGAATGTAATTAGAGTCAGAGATCTTTCCAGGGACAGTCCTCCAAACCCTTGGGGGGTAAAAATGTCGGGAAGTTTGTTAGACACGGACGGGATATTTACTAAACACATTTTTCTCCTCCATGGATATGAAGCCAACATTGTGAGAGTGACGTTGTCCTAATTGGTCACACTGAAGTTTTAGAATAACACACTAATGTCTTTATGAGGTCAGATCTGTATCCGATTATCTGCGGCTTCTCCAAGTGTTGGTATTCACGCTGCCGGGGCTAACTTTACTCCTCGCCGCTCTGCGTCTTGTCGGTGTGTTGCGCATTCAGGTCATTCGCAGAGCTCTGCGCACTTGTCGGTCCTTTTCGAAGTTTCATAAGCAGTCCCTGCAGAAATATCATATGGTCCCAAAACATAGGAGACTGTCAGAGGATTTTAAAATTGCGCTCCTCAGGACACAAAAGGGGTTTTATTTATAAATCATCTGCTGAGCTATTCATCCTGCTAAACTTCACGTACATTTGTTCAATGCGAATGCTGGCAAAATCAGAATGTTTGAAGGCCATTTTCTCTCCAGGTCGGATGTTCTTCCTTCAGAAGAATAATCGAAATCGGGAAAATACCACAATATGGCCACTAGATGGAGCGGATGATTACAGGAATAAAATATACTTATTTATCATGATCATTAGTGCCATCTAATGGTGTACAGCATAGGTGGCAAACACAAGGCCCGCGGGCCGAATCCGGCCCGCCAAGCCTTGTCATGTGGCCCGCACAGCGGCCCCTGTCCGCCATGTTTTTTTGTCGCCACTGTCAATTTTTCTCACCGGCGGGTCTCCCAGACAACAGTAGTAAAACTCCTCCGTTGCGCCAGCGGCGCCAGCTTTGTATGAGCGCGAGCGCAGCCGGCAGTTAGGTCTCCAAGGGAACATCTCCCGCGCTCTCTCCTCCTTAGTCCAAGGTTCCTGACAGCTCCGACGGCTATGTTTTTCTTTTATCCAGCGGGCTGCAGCCTTAGAGGGGCGGTGAGGTCAGAACCCAGGTGAAAATCAGTTGTTGCACACTGTGCATAGCATACTCCTGAACTCCTGAACCCTGGCCTCTCTACGCAGCGCACTCCTGAACCCTGGCCTTTCTACGCAGTGCACTCCTGAACCCTGGCCTTTCTACGCAGTGCACTCCTGAACCCTGTGCTCCCTACGTAAAGCACTCCTGAACCCTGCGCTCCCTGCTCAGACTGAACACTATGGTGGATTGCAGATACAACCGGCCCTATGAGCAGTAGTGTATTTAGGTTTTGTGCTGCCCTAGGCCTGACTAAACTCGTGCACCCACTAATTTAAAAATGACCCACCCCTTCCTGTCAAGGCCACACCCCTTGCTGTTTAAGACCCGCCCTGAAATTTTCAAGTGGGGAAACTAGTTCTGAAGGGGCCTGGGGCGGGGGCAATGGATTCCCTCAATTTGCATAGATTTACTCTCACTTCCTGTTTGGCTATGGGGCAGGAAATGAAGGGAAATCTCTGCAATGGGACAGGGATGGTAAAAAAAAAAATAAACTGACAGGGGCTAAAACGTTCCCTTACTCTATCCAAAATTATGGGGGAGCTAGACTAATTTGCTTCTCAGCCCAGTCCGCCCCATAAGACTGACGCTACTAACAGTGTAGCGCAAGCCGGCGTGGACTCTTTCCATGCTGCCCCCTGCAAAGTGCTGCCCTAGGCCTAGGCCAGGATACATTGTTGCCTATGAGGGCAACCAAACTGCTGATGCGGCCCCCCGATGAATTTGAGTTTGGCACCCCTGGTCTACAGTGATAGCTGAGAACAATGCTAACTGGTCGAGGAGTGTAACACAGACAGAGAAGCACAGGAAATTATCAGCTCGTTTGGTTTCTGGCAGGATCAAATTGTATTTTTTGGCACTTATTAAAACGATGTAACAAAACATTTTTTAAGGGGATAATTATGGTGACATTAAACCCGGAGTATTTTGGCATGTTAATTTCAGGCCAAGTACAACAGGTGCATTAGATCAGGGGTCTCCATGAGTTTCAGTATGAGAGCCCCAGTGTATATTTTACAAATATTTTCCGGCCTTACAGAATCTTGGTTCTGGGTTTGGGGGGTGTAACGGAACCTTCACACACTCCACATGAGTGCTTCTGTCAGTATAGCGTTTCCTCCAGTCTGAACATAGATATATGATATTATAGCCGCCTATTGCAACCAAGAACTAGGCAAGACTCGTTTGGCTGCAAAGCTGGAACTTTTATTAAACAAACTTACACAGAATATATACCCCACAGGAGGACACCCCCCCCCCCCTCCTAATCATATTACAACAACCGACATATACTATAAACCAGGGCTCGACAAATCCCGGGCGCCAGGTCGCCATGGCGACTAGAAATGGTGTCCTGGCGACTTGGCTTGGAAGGTGGGCAAAAAATAAATAAAAAATTATTTATTTATTTATTTTTTTGTGAGCTGGCGCCATCTGGTGGTGGCCGTTGGTATTACAAGTTAAGCATTACAAGTTAAACAGCAATTCTAATGTCATTGTTCACTATTTTTCACTGCCATCTTCTCCCCTCTAATTAGAACCCCCAAACATATATATTTTTTATCCTAACACCCTAGATAATAAAATGGCGATCGTTGCAATACTTTCTGTCACGCCGTATTTGCGCAGCGGTCTTACAAGCGGACTTTTTTGGGAAAAAATTACACTTTAATAAAAAAATAGGGCAACAGTAAAGTTATCCCCATTTTTTTTTATATTATGAAAGATAATGTTAAGCCGAGTAAATTGATACCCAACATGTCACGCTTCAAAATTGCGTCCGTTCGTGGAATGCCGACAAACTTTTACCCTTTAAAAGTTTCATAGGCGACGTTTAAAAAAATCTACAGGTTGCATGTTTTGAGTTACAGAGAAGGACTAGGGCTAGAATTATTGCTCTCGCTCTACCAATCGTGGCGATACCTCACATGTGTGGTTTGAACACTGTTTACATATGCGGGCGCTGCTCACGTATGTGTTCGCTTCTGCGCGCAAGCTCGGTGGGACGGGGGTGCGTTTTCTGGCTCCTAACTTTTTTAGCTGGCTCCCAGATTCCAAGCAAATTTGTCAAACCCTGCTAAACATTAATTAGCCACCTGGTCAGACTTTCCGGCTTCAAGCTCACAAGGTACAATACACATTATTACAAGTATAAACACATCCCTCAATAGTTTGCTAGCAAATAATAGATGTGTTAATTAGCACAATTAGGATTTGAACAATAATAAGTGTGCCATACATGTGAACCCCAAGAGTCAATGTGCCATGGGTGTGAAACATAAGAGGCATATTTTTCGAGCAGTGGACGACAGTGTTTTAAGGTATCAGGGTGTCATAGTCATGGGCTGCCTATAAAAAGTGTGCCATACATGTGAACCCCAAGAGTCAAAGTGCCATAGTTGTGAATCCGAAGGAGCATAATTATTAAACAGTGGCTACTAGTGTTTTATGGTATTAGGGTGTCACAAGTATTGACCCCCAATAATGTGGTGTACATGTGAACCCTAAGTATCAATGTGCCAGAGTTGTGAACCCCAAGGGGCATATTTATCAAGCGGTGGATCTCAAGTGTTTTATAATATCAGGGTGTCACATTCATGGAAGCCACACTAATAAGCGTGTCATACATGTTAAACCCCAAGAGTCAATGTGCCATACATGTGAACCCCAAAAGTCAATGTGACAGTTGTGAACCCCAAGATCCACTGTGACATAGTTGTGAACCCCAAGAGTCAATGTGCCAAAGTTGTGAACCCCAAGAGTCAATGTGCCAAAGTTGTGAACCCCAAGAGTCAATGTGACAGTTGTGAACCTCAAGAGTCAATGTGCCATACATGTGAACCCCAAGAGTCAATGTACCATAGTTGTAAACCCCAAGATCCACTGTGACATAGTTGTGAACCCCAAGAGTCAATGTGCCATACATGTGAGCCCCACGAGTCAATGTGACATAGTTGTGAACCCCAAGAGTCAATATGACAGTTGTGAACCTCAAGAGTCAATGTACCATAGTTGTAAAGCCCAAGAGTCAATGTGCCATACATGTGAACCCCAAGAGTCAATGTGCCATAGTTGTGAACCCCAAGAGCCAACGTGCCATAGTTGTGAACCCCAAGAGTCAATGTGACAGTTGTGAACCTCAAGAGTCAATGTGCCATAGTTGTGAACCCCAAGAGCCAATGTGCCATAGTTGTGAACCCCAAGAGCCAATGTGCCATACATGCGAACCCCAGAGCCAATGTGCCATAGTTGTGAATCTTAAGGAGCATAGTTATTAAACAGTGGTTATCAGCATGTTATGGTATTAGGGTGTAACATGTATTGACCCCCAATAATAAATGTGTTGTACATGTGAACCCCAAGTACAATGTGCCATATTTGTGAACCCTAAGGGGCATATTTATCAAACCATGGATGTCGGTGTGTTATGGTATGAGGGTGTCCCCTAAGAATATGGCAGTTGACCCCAACTGCCATCGTTTTGAACCCGAAGCCCTGGTTCAAACCAGTGTGGCTCTGAAGTTGCACTCCTTCAGTGTGGCTTTAAAGCTGACATCTGTGCGACTTCATTTCACAGATGTCAATCCATAAATAAATTGCACAGAAATAGTGCAGGACCCCGTTTCAAAGTCAGTGCAACTTGAGTTGCAGTGACTTGAACGGTTCCATTCCTGCGACTTTGAACGGTCGCATGACAAGTCGCACTGTATGTGAAGAATGCTTGACGAATGATAGATTCACTGCTTTATAAATAAGCCTTGAGGGTCTAGGAGGGCGATAGCACCTACTTGTTGGGCACATTCATCAGATATAGACGGCATTTAATCGTGACGGGAGGATCGAGGAAATTGAAAGTTGAAACTTTTGGGAAAAACGGGGAGTTTTCAGAAATGAAGTTGAGTCAAAATGATGTCCAGGGCCCGGATTCACAAAGACTTCTACTGATACGCCGTCGTAAGTCCGAATCTGCGCCGTCGTATCTTTAAGCGTATGCTCAAATTGAGATACGCTTCTCTGTTGCTAAGATGCGACCGGCGTAAGTCTCCTACGCCGTCGTATCTTAGCTGCATATTTACGCTGGCCGCTAGGGGCATGTACGGCGATTTATGCCGAGAATATGCAAATGAGCAAGATACGCCTATTCAGGAACGTACGCACGCCCGTTGCAGTAAGATACGCCGTTTACGTAAGGCGTTTTCAGGCGTAAAGATAAACCACCAAAAAGATGGCGCAGCCAATGTTAAGTATGGACGTCGGGACAGCCGTTGAATTTCACGCCGTTTGCGTCGTTTGCGTAAGCCGATTCAGAATGGGGCTGGGCATAGGTTACGTTCACGTGGAAAGCATTGACTATTTGCGACGTGATTTTGAGCATGCGCACTGGGATCCGTTCACGGACGGCGCATGCGCCGTTCGTTAGGCGCGTCATTTACGTGAGGTCACAATTTATTACCATACAACACGCCCACTACAGCCTACTTTGAATTACGCGCGCTTACGCCGGCCCATTTACACTACGTCGCCGTAAGTTAGGACGCAAGTGCTTTGTGAATACTGCACTTGCCTCACTAAGTTACGTCGGCGTAGTGCAAATGGGATGCGCTACGCCAGCATAAAGATACGCCGCGGTACGCGAATCTAGCTACTTGGAAGGTACTTTGGAGAGATCGGGCCCTATACAAGGCAAGGCTTGGCACAGCGTTGGGCAAGGTTGTCCCGAGGGTCTGGTGGGACCTTAAATGACACATCTTCAGCGCCACTTGCTTGGCTCTCCCAACTGACTACAGTTGGCTTTCAAAATCAGCCGAGTTTTGGCGACTTACCTGCGAGAAACTGAACGTCCGCATAAAACGCCTCCAGGGCTTCATGGTGGCCATAGTGGAACCCACACAGCTCCAGATTCCAATCTAATCCACGCCGGCAGGAGACCCGACCTCCGATCCGTCGCCTTGTCCTTCTACTCCGGGGACATTATTGTGGTGAATTCCTCCAAAGTCATGAAATCCAGTGACTTATGAATGCAGCTTAAACCAAGGGCACGCCGCCGCCTCTCCTCCCTTCTCCCCACAAGCGGAGGGTCAGCCACTTATCAGCTGATGTGAATAACAGCCGCATTAACCCTTCGCTGTGCTGATCGTCACTAAAACACAACTGCTGGATTAAGTACGGGGATCACCAGACTGGGATCAGCAGGCACCGCGATTCACAACTAATTGTATTCATATGTACAGAGCTGACGGGACACGACAACACAACTTTCTTATGGATTGATTGGGATAGAAATCCGTCCAACATCCGCACATTATCGAGAATGATAATCGAACGCAACCCACTTCAAAACTAAATACCAATCACTAAGGTCCGTTTCCTCCCGAGGGGGCCTCGGCTTGCTGGGCCGATCCTAGGGTCACAGGCGCCTGGGTGCAGAAATATTTCTGGCGCCCCTACAAGGGCGTGGTCATTTTACTAACTCCTCCCCTTTACAAATGTTTCTATGGCAATGACTCAACCACAGAGATGCTCCCCCACAAAGTCTTCATTACCCTGGGATCCTTACATGATCTCTTAACAATAAACAAAATACAGGAAGAGAAGCAGAGAACTTTATTGGGACCTGGAGGGGGGCCTCTGTGATGGACACAGAGAGGGCTTCTGTAAGAGAGTCTGTTAGAAAGACCTCCAGACATACTACAGACATGATACAGGAGACGGTCAGAGACTGCAGACATAGTACAGGAGACGGTCAGAGACTGCAGACATAATACAGGAGAAGGTCAGAGACTGCAGACATAATACAGGAGACGGTCAGAGACTGCAGACATAGTACAGGAGACGGTCAGAGACTGCAGACATAATACAGGAGAAGGTCAGAGACTGCAGACATAATACAGGAGACGGTCAGAGACTGCAGACATAATACAGGAGAAGGTCAGAGACTGCAGACATAATACAGGAGATGGTCAGAGACTGCAGACATGGTACAGGAGACGGTCAGAGACTGCAGACATGGTACAGGAGACGGTCAGAGACTGCAGACATGGTACAGGAGACGGTCAGAGACTGCAGACATAATACAGGAGACGGTCAGAGACTGCAGACATAATACAGGAGACGGTCAGAGACTGCAGACATGGTACAGGAGACGGTCAGAGACTGCAGACATAATACAGGAAATGGTCAGAGACTGCAGACATAATACAGGAGACGGTCAGAGACTGCAGACACGATACAGGAGATGGTCAGAGACACATCAGTTCTGGACGGACACACACCTAGGCTCAGTACACTAGTTCTGGATGGACACAAACAAGGAGAGAAGGAGGGAGGGGAGAACTCTGCCACTTTGGCGCCCCCCACCTCTGCAGGCGCCTGGGTGCAAAGCACCCTGCCTAGGATCGGCCCTGTCGGCTTGTATAAAAGCGCTGTGAGCAGAAAGCTTTGTTAAAGCCTTTAAAGTACTAGACAATTGCGATTATCGAAATTCTGACTAAATTTGCGTTATTCAGAGATTCGGATGTATACAAATGAATGAAAAACAATAGTAACACAACTTAGGATAGGAATAGAAAACAATAGAATTGATTAGAAAGAATAGAATGGAAAGGAATAGAATAGAACAAAATAGATTAGATTAGAAAAAAATACAACAAAATAGAACAGAATAGAATAGCATAGAATTACATATATGAGTAGAGTATAATAAAATAGAACATATTAGAATAGAATAAAATAGATTAGGAAAGATTAAAATAAAAAATAGATTGGAATTGAGCAGAATACAGTGGAACGTCGGATTGTGAGTAATGCAGTAGATTAAAATAGAATAGAAAATAATAGAATAGTTTAGAATAGAAAGTACTGAAATAGAATAAAATAAAATTGATTGGATTAGAATAGAATAGAATGAATATAACCGTCTTCCAAAATTTAAATCAATTTAAAAAAAACAAATACACTAACCAAATCCAAATATAAGAAAAAAAAAATCCAAATATACAAAAATTCCAAAAACAAATCATTGTAACCATAATGTACAGGTGTTCCGTGTAGCAGCATACAGACAGCATGCTGTAAACAATGACAGGCGGCTGGCAGCAGGGAGCACAAGCTTTGCCGACTGTAGAGCCATAGATCTGACTGGAGCAGAGGAAGTGTCAGACCTCTGCAGAGAGACTGCTGCTTCCACACAGAGCTCTGCAGAGAGACCGCCGCTTCCACACAGAGCTCTGCAGAGAGACTGCCGCTTCCACACAGAGCTCTGCAGAGAGACCGCCGCTTCCACACAGAGCTCTGCAGAGAGACCGCCGCTTCCCCACAGAACTCTGCAGAGAGACTGCCGCTTCCACACAGAGCTCTGCAGAGAGACCGCCGCTTCCACACAGAGCTCTGCAGAGAGACCGCCGCTTCCCCACAGAGCTCTGCAGAGAGACCGCCGCTTCCACACAGAACTCTGCAGAGAGACTGCCGCTTCCACACAGAGCTCTGCAGAGAGACTGCCGCTTCCACACAGAGCTCTGCAGAGAGACCGCCGCTTCCACACAGAGCTCTGCAGAGAGACCGCCGCTTCCACACAGAGCTCTGCAGAGGACAGGCTTTTCTACTCAGCATGTGGCTGCTTTATAAAGAAAACGAATTGTAAGACTTTGCCCACCTTTTGCCCCCATGCACCTGGAAGGTATATAGCCAATTTAAAGTTAATTAAGGCTTTAACCACTTAAGGACCCCTTCACGCCGATATACGTCGGCAGAATGGCACGGCTGGGCACATCCACATACATGTACGTGGCTCTTTAAGCTCAGCCGTGGGGTCGCGGGCGCGTGCACGCGACCCGGTCCGAAGCTCCGTGACCGTGGCTCACGGACCCGATCGCCGCTGGAGTCCCACGATCGGTCCCCGGAGCTGAAGAACGGGGAGAGGTGTGTGTAAACACAGCTTCCCCGTTCTTCACTGTGGCGCTGTCATTGATCGTCTGTTCCCTGATATAGGGAAACACGATCAATAATGTCACACCTACAGCCACACCCCCCCTACAGTTAGAAACACAAATGAGGTCACACTTAACCCCTTCAGCGCCCCCTTGTGGTTAACTCCCAAACTGCAATTGTCATTTTCACAGTAAACAATGCATTTTTAATGGTCCCAAAAACGTGTCAAAATTGTCCGAAGTGTCCGCCATAATGTCACAGTCACGAAAAAAATTGCTGATCGCCACCATTAGTAGTAAAAAAAAAAAAAAAAAATTATAAAAATGCAATAAAACTATCCCCTTTTTTGTAAACGCTATAAATTTTCCGCAAACCAATCGATAAACGCTTATTGCGATTTTTTTTTACCAAAAATAGGTAGAAGAATACGTATCGGCCTAAACTGAGGAAAAAATATATTTTTTATATATTTTTGGGGGATATTTATTATAGCAACAAGTAAAAAATATTGCATTTTTTTTCAAAATTGTCGCTCTATTTTTGTTTATAGCGCAAAAAAAAAAAAACGCAGAGGCGATCAAATACCACCAAAAGAAAGCTCTATTTGTGGGAAAAAAGGACGCCAATTTTGTTTGGGAGCCACGTCGCACGACCGCGCAATTGACAGTTAAAGCGACGCAGTGCCGAATCGCAAAAACTGGCCCGGGTCCTTTACCTGCCTAAAGGTCCGGGTCTTAAGTGGTTAAAGAAAAAGTATAAACAGCATTTATGTCAAAAAATACATATTTTTTTATTTTCTTTTCACAACAATAAGTGGAGTTGATACTCACTGTGGTGTCTACATGCTTCTGTGGACTCTCGGTGGTGGATGGCTGAAATAAAACAGAAGACATTCTATTAGAAGGATGGCAGAGAGGGAGGCGGAGTGCAACTTAGAGGGGAACTCCAGTCCAAACATTTTGTTGCGGTTTTAGATGGAGGTGAACAGACCGCAGCTTCAGCTGCCCACAGTTAAAATGGCTGCAGCCAGTGGAGGGAGATTTCTGCAGCATATTTGGCGAGTACAGAATAACAGTACAGTGCAACCTCGGATTACGAGGACAATCCGTTGCAGGAGAATGCTTGTAATCCAAAGCACTCGCATATCAAAGCGAGTTTCCCCATAGAAGCCAATGGAAATGAAGACAATTAGTTCTGCATTGACTTCTATGGCATGCAATACCGCATGTGGCCAGGGGTGGAGGGGGCGCGGCCCCCAAGCCTTTGAAAGGGTAACTGAGTATTTCCGGGAACTGAGTATTTCCAAGTACTGAGTATTTCCAAGTATTTTCGAACGGGTCTGGCGCCCCCTCACCTCAGGCCAAATGCGGTACTGCAGGCCCAATTAGCTTGAATTCTGCTTTCAAAATGCTTGTTGACCGCGTTACCCGTAAACCGAGGTTCCACTGTGTGTGTGTGTATATATATATAGTACTAGGTCTACGCTTTTATCTTTTTTAATATTGTAAAATAAAGATTATATTTTATTCTATTTGCATTTTGTCAACTCCATAGTCCACTTTCCTAGGGAGCTGGAGACCCTCTCTCCGATTGGCACCTATCTTTTTCCACCGCAGGAGTCTGTCAGCAGGTGCCAGCCAATGATTCTTGCCCCGGGACCTACTGATTGGTTGTGTCCAATCACAGCCCAGAGCCCTGTGTTGACAAACACCACAGGGCTCTGTACAGAGGGAACGGTTTCTCTGTTTCTTATCCCTGGAAGGCAGGGATAAGAGATCATTAGTAAAACATATCAAAAAGGCACATTCTACACACATTACACAATATTAGACACACATTTAATCCCTTGATTACCCCGAAATGTTAAAGCGGATTTTCACCGGAAAGGGAACCCCCCCCGTCCCCCCCGTCCTTGGGCGAAAGAGAAAATAGGATTTTTGTACTCACTGTAAAATCCTTTTCTCTGAAGTCCATGGACGGACACAGCTCCTTTAGTCTTGACAAGTGGGTTATGTTCCGTCTATCCTATAGAACAGGAACATAACCCACAAGTCAAGATTTAAAGCGGATGTCCGCTGAAAAAAAAAAAATATTAAAAGCCAGCAGCTACAAATACTGCTGACTTTTAATATTAGGACACTTACCTGTCCTGGAGTCCAGCGCCGTCCGCAGCAAAGGACAAGCGATCGCTCGTCACTCTGCTGCCCCCCCCCCCCGCCATCCTCGGTGAGGGAACCAGGAAGTGAAGCGCTCCAGCTTCACTGCCCGGTTCCCTACGGCGCATGCGCGAGTTGCGCTGCACCGTCTGACTGGCTCCCGCTGTGTTCTGGGAGCCGAGTGTTCCCAGAACACAACGGGGGGGGGGGGGAGGTGACGTCATGCCCGCAGTCTACCCTCAGACTGTGTGGCCGGAAGTGGGTGCAAATACCTGTCTTTAGACAGGTATTTGCACCCCCCTCCCCAGGACCGTCTTAATAGCATCATGGGCCCCTGGGCAAAGTAATGCTATGGGGCCCCTACAATGATGACAGTGCAGGTAAACAGACATCAAGTAGGTAGGCAGCAGACTGCCTCCCCTTTGCATCTATCACTCTCAGTGCCATCATGGGGCCCCCAATTTCAGGGGAGCATGGATTCAAGTACCAGCTGCTTTGGGGAAAGTGCAGGGCCCCCCCCATGCAGCTGGGGCCCCTGGGCAGTGCCCAGGTGTGCCCTCATTAAGACAGCCCTGCCCCTCCCACCTTAAAGGTGTCAAATGTGACACCGGAGGGGGGAGGGTTGCGATCAGCGGGAGTTCCACTTTAGGGTGGAGCTCCGCTTTAAGGAGCTGTGTCCGTCCATGGCCGAAAATGGAAATGTCGTTGTTTTTTTTCAAAATTGTCGCTCTTCTTCTTTTGTTTATAGCACAAAAAAAAAAAACAGAGAGGTGATCAAATACCACCAAAAGAAAGCTCTATTTGTGGGGAAAATTTGTTTGGGAGCCACGTCGCACGACTGAGCAATTGTCAGTTAAATCGACGCAGTGCCGCGTCGCAAAAAAATGGCCTGGTCAGGAAGGGGGTAAATCCTTCCGGGGCTAAAGTGGTTAAAGAGTTCAGTTGGGTCAATCATAAAAAAAAAAAAAATCTTTATTTTCCCCTCCAAGGAAGCCGGTATCCTCCATCTTTCTGAAGCCCTCGATCTTACAGAAATGACCATATAAGCAGAGTCTGTATACGGCCCGCAATCCTTCCAGCGGCCTCCAGGACTAGATAAGAATTTGCAGTTCTCTCCTTTTTTGGTTCAGTAACACCGGAGGTTTAACACCAGATTATCGATGTAATTCTACTGAAGACATTTCTACTAATCTCCGGAGGAAATTACCAAAGAAGGGACTCCGGACTGCAGCACACTGTCTGTCACACTGCAATCCAGTTTCCAAATCTTCTAGCTTAGCTTCCATCCAGCTAGAGCCAGGCAGCAGCTCATTGGCTCCTCTAGGTCACAGCGCCGAGACCGACACAGCTCCCTGCGCTCCTCTGAGTCCTCCCACCTCGCCTCTGGCCGTGTGCGACGTCACTCCGCTGGCAGGTACTACGAGACTCCTCAGTAGGGGGGAGTAAACATGACAGTAGGAGACAGTGACGCTGAGGTAAGGGGGGATGCAGGAGCGCACGCACACAATTTGTACAGTGCCGCTGGGCGCTGACACAGGTGACTTAAAGCGGATTTCCGGCCACAATTTCACTTTTTAAATATAAATACCCCTGTAATACACAAGCTTAATGTATTCTAGTAAAGTTAGTCTGTAAACTAAGGTCCGTTTTGTTAGGTTGTTACAGCATTTAGACACTTTATAAAATAGAAATTGACTGGGGCCATCTTAAGTGTGGGCATCATGAAGCCAGACTGTATGACTTCCTGGATTTCAGCCTTGCAGACCTCGCACATGCTCAGTGCTGCACAAGCAGTGTCAGATCAGGTTTCAGCACCTGTGCTGTCCAACTCACATGATTCTTTGAGACTGGGGAGTGCACAGACTCCTGGAAAGTTACACCCACTACATTCCCAGGAGTCTGTGCGGTGTAGGTTAGGAAGCATTAAGCACCTAGGTGCAGGAAGTGGGAAGATTAACTATTCTGCCTAGCAACAACACTTTGAAGGCATCTAAAAAAAAATTTTTTTTTGTAAAGGACTAATGATATTTTTTTAAAACTACTGATGTAATGTTATATTTATGGGTGGAACTCCACTTTAAGTTATACACACTGACGGGCGGCGGCCGTGGCATAACTTCACCTGCAGGCTGCGTCCCCCCCATCCTATAGTAAATGGTACCACCCAGGGCACGTGCCCCTTCCGCTCCTGCCTTGTACCGGCCCTGGAAGGGAGCTTTCCGTACAGGATGAGCCGACGGCACAAAACTCGTCACAAACGTTTCCATTCTCGAAACTAGAATTGTATCTTCACCCCGGAGAGGAAATCCAACCATGTAATATGTTTACCAGTCCTTCGATGTGGTGGCTGCATTCGTTTTTCTTTTTTTTTCCAGGCGATTTCTCTTTATTTTCACCTGGTGATCCTGCCAGTAACACACTTCCTGCCCTAGGGTGACAACATTAACTCACTATAATGATATTTTGGGTTTAGGGATCAATATTGCTTTAAAGGGGTTGTAAAGGTAATTTTTTTCCCCCTAAATATCTTCCTTTCCCTTAGTGCAGTCCTCCTTCACTTACCTCATCCTTCCATTTTGCTTTTAAATGTCCTTATTACTTCTGAGAAATCCTCACTTCCTGTTCTTCTGTCTGTAACTCCACACAGTAATGCAAGGCTTTCTCCCTGGTGTGGAGTGTCGTGCTCGCCCCCTCCCTTGGACTACAGGAGAGTCAGGACGCTCACTAACACACAGCTCCTTTCTCTATCTGCAACATAGAGAGCGTCCTGACTCTCCTGTAGTCCAAGGGAATGGGCGAGCACGACTCTCCACACCAGGGAGAAAGCCTTGCATTCCTGTGTGGAGTTACAGACAGAAGAACAGGAAGTGAGGATTTCTCAGAAGAAATAAGGACATTTAAAAGCAAAATGGAAGGATGAGGTAAGTGAAGGAGGACTGCACTAAGGGAAAGGAAGCTATTTAGGGAAAACAAATTCCTTTACAACCCCTTTAAAGTGGAAGTAAAGCTCAGTCCCGATGGTTATATTCTTTCTGTGTTATTCCATTCTATTTGTTTCTACTATATACTAGCCTATTCTGTTCTTTTATTTCCTATTCTATTTTGTTCTGTTTTACTCTTAATATATTCTACAATGGAACCTTGGTTTACGAGAAACACATTTAAAGAGCGTTTTGAAAGACGAGCAACTTTTTTTTTTTAATTCTGATTCGGTTTGTGAGTGTTTTTCTCGCAAAACAAGTAGAATTCAAGCTAATGGGGTGTGCAGTACTGCATTTGGCCAGAGATGTGTGGGCGCCGGTGACACTCAGAACGGTTCGGAGCCAGGAATACTCCATTCCCGGGTGTTTCCGAGCCTTTCTGAGATCAGCCGAGCTGTCCCTGAGTATTTCTGAGGCTCTCCGGCGCCCCCCCCCCCCCACCTCTGGCCACATGCAGCATTGCATGCCATAGAAGTCAATGTGGAACAAATTATCTTCGTTTCCATTGACTTCTATGGGGAAACCCGCTTTGATATGCGAGTGCTTTAGATTACAAGCATTCTCCTGGAATTGATTATGCTCGTAATCCGAGGTTCCATTGTATTCTTTTATTTTCTGTTATATTTTGTTCTATTCTATTATTATTTTTTTCTATTCTTTTCCATTATTTTCTATTCTATTCTCTTTGAAAATTCGAAAAATCTTTGAATTGGAAAACTATTTTGATTTAAAAACTTTTCCAATTCCAAAAAGTAGTCGAAAACGATTAGAAAACTATTAAAATTTCATCCAAATTTTTTTTTGTTTGGTTAAATTTTACATTTTGTTCAGTTTTGTTTCGTTTAAATTCAGTACTATAGTAATTCGTAAATTCGCATAAAACAAACCGCGCATGTCTAACTTGTACCTATAGGTCAGCGGTCATCAACGCTGTCCTCAGGGCCCACTAACAGGCCAGGTTTTATGTATTTCCTCGGGGAGATGCAGACTAGAATACTGCAATCACTGAGCAGCAAATGATATCGCCTGTCATGTATTTCAGTTATCCTGCAAACCTGGCCTGTTAGTGGGCCCTGAGGACGGGGGTGATGATGACCACCGCTATAGGTGAACCTATAAAAAGTCTTACCTATAGGTACTGTACATATCTCCTAATCACCAGTTAGGAGATATTTACAATATATGCAGCCGTTGATGTCACGGCGCGTGCGCTCTGATGGAACAGGCGTCTGGACCGTTCCTTCAGAATTCTGTGCCGTAAATGACGGATCCTTCACGCATGCGCAGGAGTGACGTCATCGCGGCTCCAGCCAGTCACACAGTCGGAGTCCGCGGACCCGGAAGGAAGATAAGCTGCCTCCAGAGATGACAGCGCATTGCTGGAATGCTTAATTTTCACATAATGTGCTAGTATGCAATGCATACTAGCACATTATGCCTTTACCTTGCAGGTCTGAAAAAAAATAAACACCCAGCAGTTTAACCACTTAGGCCCCTTTCACACTGGGGCGTTTTTCGAGCGTTATTTGATCAAAGCCTCATCTGCAATCCCAATGTGCTGGTAAAGCACCGCTAAGACCCTAACGTTTTAGGGCGTTTTTGCAGTGCCTCAAGGGTAAGGCGTTTTTACAGCGCTTTCAATTCATTTCAATGGAGAGGAGCGTTTTTTTCAGCACCCAAAAGCTGCTCCAAAGATGCTGCTTGCAGGACTCAGTGTGAAAGGGTCCATTGAGATGCATGGAGAGAGTTTTATGAGCGTTTTAATAGCGCTATTTTTAACGCTAAAACGCTGTAAAAACGCTTCAGTGTGAAAGGGGTCTAAAGGACCCCCTTCCAACGATATACGTCGGCAGAATGGCACGGCTGGGCACAATCACGTACCTGTACGTGTCTCTTTAAGGCCCAGCCCCGTGTTACCGACCTGGTCTGAAGCTCCGTGACCGCGCCTGCGGGACCTGATCGCCGCCGGTGTCCCGCGATCGGTCACCGGAACTGAAGAACGGGGAGAGGTGAGTGTAAACAAACCTTCTCTGTGGCAGTGTCAGTGATCGTCTGTTACCTGATATAGGGAAAGACGATCACTGACGTCACACGTCCAGCCCCGCCCCCCTACAGTTAGAAACACATATGAGGTCACACTTAACCCCTACAGTGCCCCCTAGTGGTTAACTCCCAAACTGCAATTAACAGTAATCAGCGCTTTTTCATAGCACTTTTTGCTGTGAAAATGACAATGGTCCCAAAAATGTGTCAAAATTGTCCGAAGTGTCCACCATAATGTCGCAGTCACAAAAAAAAAAATCGCTGATCGCCGCCATTAGTAGTAAAAAAAAAAAATGATTAATAAAAATGCAATAAAACTATCCCCTATTTTGTAAACGCTATACATTTTGCGCAAACCAACCGATAAACGCAATTTATTTTTTTACCAAAAATATGTAGAAGAATACGTATCGGCCTAAACTGAGGAAAAAAATGTTTTTTTTATATATTTTTGGGGGATATTTATTATAGCACAAAGTTTAAAATATTGAATTTTTTTCAAAATTGTCGCTCTATTTTTGTTTATAGCGCAAAAAATAAAAACCGCAGAGGTGATCAAATACCACCAAAAGAAAGCTCTATTTGTGGGGAAAAAAGAACGCCAATTTTGTTTGGAAGCCACGTCGCACGACCGTGCAATTGTCTGTTAAATCGACGCAGTGCCGAATCGCAAAAAGGGGCCTGGTCCTTAACCTGCATAATGGTCCGGGTCTTAAGTGGTTAAAGCCGCTTTTTTTAAATGTGTGCAAAAAAAAAAACATGCGTGCATAAATGCAACGCACCAGGAGAAGTGTGACCCGGATGGAAGTATTTCCGTGTTACTTGGTATCAGGCCAACTCATAAAAAAAAGATAACTTAAGAAGATATGTTGGAAAATTCCGTCACCGACAGATGAAAATGTTTGATCTTTGAGAAGAAACATTCTTTCATTTTTTTTTTCCTCTGAAGATATATTACCTTGAAGACCTGGCCTAGCCTCACGCTTTTTGTTTGCATGTAAAAATCTGAAAAAAAAATTTAAAAAAATCGCAATAGGCGTAAATGTATTAATTTTGTTTGCACAAAAGTTATTTAGGTAGATTCAGGTAGAATGGTGCAAAGTTACGGCGGCGTAGCTTAGCGTGGTTAGGCTACGCCGCCGTAAGTTAGCTAGGCAAGTACATGATTCACAATGTACTTGCCTGCTATGTTACGGTGGCGTAGCCTAAAGCGGGCGGGCGTAAGGGCGCCTACATTTCCCAGTGTGCATTGTGGCTTTGTACGCCGTACGGGCCTATTGATTTTGACGTGGACGTAAACGACGTAAATCGCTATTCGCGGACGACCTACGCAAATTCGAATCTCGCGACGGGAACGGCGGCCATACTTTAACATTGCTATTCCATCTAATAGATGGAATAACTTTAGGCCTGATAATGGCTTACGGAAACGGCGTAAATGTACTGCGTCGGCCGGGCGTACGTTCGTGAATCGGCGTATCTACTCATTTACATATTCTACGCCGACCGCAATGGAAGCGCCACCTAGCGGCCATCCGAAATATTGCAACCAAAGATAGGACGGCGCAAGCCGTCGTATCTTAGATATGTTTAAGTGTATCTCTGTTTGAGAATACACTTAAACATAAGTCGGCGTAGATTCTGAGTTAGGTCGGCTTATCTAATGATAAGTCAGCCTAACTCTTACTGAATCTACCTAATTGCACCTACAAACTATGGGATAGATTTAGGGACTTTTGATACATTTTTTATTGTTTTTACTTGTAATGGCGTCGATCTGCGATTTTTAGTGGGACTGCGACATTGCGGCGGACAAATCTGACCCCAAATGACACTTTTTGGTTACCAGTGACATTATTAGTGATCAGAGCTAAAAAATTGCACTGTTAACTGTATAAATGACACTGGCAGGGAAGGGGTTAACACTAGGGGGCGATCAAGGGGTTAAGTGTGTTCCCTCAGCGTGTTCTAACTGTGAGGGGGATGAACTGGCAGGGACATGACAGAGATCGCTGTTCCTGATCACTGAAAAAAGCAGATCTCTAAGGTGTACTCTGTCAAAACGGGGATCCGCCTTGTTTACAATGGCAGATCCCCATTCTGCCTCTGTATACAGCGATCGCGGGCGGCCATCAAATCCGCCCAAGACCCGCGCCTGACATCTCACATTCACGGACCGACGTACAGGTACGTCGGTTTGCGCAGCAGAGTCGACCTGCCACAGTATAAGTACGGTGACTGGTCGGCAAGTGGTTAAAGTAATGCAGCGCCATATCGCAAAAAATGGCCTGGTCATTAACCACTTAAGGACCCCTTCACGCCGATATACGTCAGCAGAATGGTGGGTGCTTGCGACCCGGTCCGAAGCTCCGTGACCGCGCCCCGCAGGACCCGATCGCCGCCGGTGTCCAGCGATCAGTCACAGGAGCTGAAGAACGGGGAGAGGTGAGTGTAAAACACACCTTCCCCGTTCTTCATTGTGGCAGTGTCAGTGATCGTCTGTTCTCTGATATAGGGAAAGACAATCACTGAGGTCACACGTCCAGTCCCGCCCCCCTACAGTTAGAAACACATATGAGGTCACACATAACCCATTCAGCACCCCTAGTGGTTAACTCCTAAACTGTCAGTGTCATTTTCACAGTAATCAGTGCATTTTTATAGCACTTTTCGCTGTGAAAATGACAATGGTCCCAAAAATGTGTCAAAATTGTCCGATGTGTCCGCCATAATGTCGCAGTAATGAAAAAAAACACTGATCGCCGACATTAGTAGTAAAAAAAAATTAATAATAAAAATGTCATAAAACTATCTCCTATTTTGTAAACGCTCTAAATTTTGCGCAAACCAATCGATAAACGCTTATTGCGATTTATTTTTTTAAACAAAAATAGGTAGAAAAAAAACGTATCGGCCTAAACTGAGGAAACAAAAAAGTTTTTTTATATATTTTTCGGGGATATTTATTATAGCAAAAAGTAAAAAAATTGTATTGTTTTCAAAATTGTTGCTCTATTTTTGTTTATAGCGCAACAAATTTAAACCGCAGAGGTGATCAAATACCACCAAAAGAAAGCTCTATTTGTGGGGAAAAAAGGACACCAATTTTGTTTGGGAGCCACGTCGCACGACCGCGCAATTGTCAGTTAAACCGACGCAATGCCGAATCGCAAAAAGGGGCAAGGTCCTTAACCTGCATAATGGTCCGGGTCTTAAGTGGTTAAGGGGGTAAAACCTTCTGGGGCTGAAGTGGTTAAAAGCTTTGGATTATACCAGTAAAAAAATATTTTTTAACATCTGCCAAAACCAGAAGAGATGAAATGCTCATTTCTTCTGGTTCCCTAGACCATAGAGCTGATCAAAGCCCTTCTGGTCTCAGACCAGCTCTTTGGTCAGCCGGCCAAACCACTGACTGCACTTCGGGGTTCCCCCGATGGGATGGGAGAGCCACGGAAAAATGGCGAGAGGGGGGAAGGACGTCACCTTCTGCTGCTTGTAAAAGCAATCCAGCGGCTAATTAGCCGCTAGGATTAAAAGGTCGAAAAGGAGTAGACAGAGATCAGCAAAACATTAATTATATTGAATATGGCACCAAAATCTCTGAAATTTTAGAAGCAATTTAGTAAAGGATATGGGACTTTCAAGGTATTGGCGTGGCCAGGCCCGGATTTCCCACAAGGCCACCGAGGCCAGGCCTTGGGGCGGCAGGGCGCCAAGGGGCGGCAGTGGCATGGAGTCCCCCGACGCCCGGAACATACAGTTAAGGGCGGTAAGTTATGGGGGAATCCTATGACTCCTGTTTTGGAGGTATCAGGGTCAATAAAGAGAACATGTCACCTCCAATTGCTATCACACAGGGAATTGTTTTCTCCTGTGTAATGGCAAAAAAAGTTAAGTGAAAAAAAATTGATAAATAATAAGAAATAATAATTAAATTAATAAAATAAAAATGTAAAGAATAAGAAAAATAATAGGGAAAATAATAAGAAAATTATACAAATTTTTTTTTTTTTTTTTAAACTAACCGCGCCTCCTATTCTCCGTTGATTTGGGGGGGGGGTGTTCGGTTGGCGGGGAGGGGGTGCATTGCGGAACCTGGCCTTGGGGCGGCAGGGAGAGCAAATCCGGCCCTGGGCGGTCCATGAATTTCAATAAGTTTCGCTGTGGAGGCTTCTTCAGGAAAAGACGATAAGCCACATTTATTGTATATAGGACATATTTCAATAAGTTTCACCATGGAGGCTTCTTCAGGAAAAGACGCCAAGCCACATTTATTGTATATAGAAGAACATTTATGTTCTTCTATATACAATAAATGTGGCTTAGCGTCTTTTCCTGAAGACGCCTCCGTGGCGAAACTTGCTGAAATATGTTCTTCTATATACAATCAATGTGGCTTGGCATCTTTTCCTGAAGAAGCCTCCTCGGCGAAACCTGTTGAAATTCATCGACGCCATGACAATACGTACATGTTTATAGTATTTCATTGTCATTAGGTAATGGGTGTACACCTACGGCTTTGAATAAACTGTATTCATTACTTTTACAATATTAAATATTTTTCAATTTTTTTTATATATTGACTCTGAGTGAAACTTCATATATTGCACCTTGAAAGTCCCATATCCTCTACTTGAGACAATGGGCCAGATTCCCGTAGGAGCGCGTAACTTTGTGCGGACGTAACGTATCTGATTTTTGTTACGCCTCCGCAACTTAGATGGGCAAGTGGTGTATTCTCAAAGCACTTGCTCCGTAAGTTGCGTCGGCGTAGCGTAAATCGGCCGGCGTAAGCCCGCCTAATTCAAATGTGGGACAGGGGGGCGTGTTTTATGTTAATGCTATGTGACCCGACGTGATTGACGGAAATCTGGAAATCTCCCAGTGTGCATTGCTCCTAATACGCCGCAAGGACGTATTGGTTTTGACGTGAACGTAAATTACGTCTAGCCCCATTCACGGACGAGTTACGCAAACGACGTAAAATTTTCAAATTTCGTCGCGGGAACGACGGCCATACTTAACATTGGTACGCCGCACTTACGCCACCATATAGCAGGGTTAACTTTACGCCGGGAAAAGCCTAACGCAAACGGCATAACTGTACTGCGTCGGCCAGGCGTACGTTCGTGAATTTGCGTATCTAGCTGATTTACATATTTTTACACGTAAATCAGCGTACACGCCCCTAGCGGCCAGAGTAAATATGCAGTTATGATCCGACGGCGTAAGAGACTTACGCCTGTCGGATCTAAGGGAAATCTATGCGTAACTGATTCTATGAATCAGGCGCATAGACACGACCGACCGGACTCAGAGATATGACGGCGTATCTGGAGATACGCCGTCGTATCTCCTCTGAGAATCTGGCCCAATGGCTGCATCTGCGGGCACCACCCCGGTATAACCGGTCAAAGTCAACGGACGAAAAAAAAAAAAAACACGCCAACCGTCTCAGGTTTGCCAAAAAGCCTTCGGAAGAAAACTGTTTCTACAACAAATTCGCCCTTTAATGACGCAGGTCGAGAAGACAAAAGCGAGATTGTTATTACAAACGATTCAACGCCGTTATTTCCCCAAATACTCGTTCTTCCTACAAACACCCAACCAAAAGGGAAAGTCATTAATTCATTTTATCTGTAATGTAAACACCATCAGCGAACGCAAGACCGACATCAAAAATCTGCGGTTTCACCCCACCCCCGAGATATTTTGGCGAAGCCGTTGGCACAACAAAGAGCGCGGCCGACTCCGACGTGTGAAGAGGAATGAAAGGCTTTTTCTGTTACGTCGGTGATAATGAAATCCTTGTTGGGTTCCCCCCCCGGAAAACATTGGAAGCTCGAGCTTTCACGCCATTATCTACCTCGGTGTAGAAGAGGCCAAAGCGAAAAAATAAATAATCCGGGGAGTCGGTTTTCATTTTTTTTTTTTTTTCCAGCAATTATTTCTCTAACAAGTTTCCAAGTAAAAAAAAAAAAACAGAAGAAGAATATATACTTAGTTTTGTCATGGGATCGCCCCTCCCTGTGCTGGGAAATGGAGGAGCCCGCCGCTAAACATGGAAGTAATCAAAGAGAATGTTCCACTGGCAACGAAACAAGGGGGATCCTCCCTAGAAGTATGACCCTGGAACGTTGCCCCTGCCCACAGCATTCAGCTTAGTGTCATGCGGACAGATTCCAGGGTGGGGCAGGTACACACCCGTGATGGCGCCCCCTTGGCACTACCCTGTAATTAAAAATATAAATGGCATAGGATAGCAATAATGGAGTTAAAGGGAAATTAAAGCAACAGTGCTTGAAGATAGTAAAATCAAGGGTTACTATTCTTTGAACGAATGATCGGATATCGGTTATTTTTAGTGGTCTGTGCCCGCCATACATTTTAGTTGTCCCTGGAATGGACCAAAACCCAGTCTCTCAATTCATTGGGACAGTCTAAAGCAGGGGTCCTCAAACTACGGCCCGCGGGCCAGTTACCTTATCTTTTGCCCTGCCCTCCCGGCCTTTTGGGCACAGGAGCCCCCACAACGTGTGGTCTGCCCAGAGAGATCCATTCCCCGCAGACCCCGCTTCATACAGTAAAACTGGACCAATCTCTGGCACTGTCCAGAGTGGGGGCGGAGGCACAGAGAGCCCATTCCAGCACGGGAAAGCTTCACATGGATTCTCCTCGGGGCTGCCTGTTGATAGCAGTAAGTCCGGCGGCACTCCTCTCGCTAATAATCCCTGTACAGGCTGTCTGCATTCATTGGCACTGGTCAGGCTGAATAACTGGGCACTGGTCAGGCTGCATAACTGGGCACAGGTCAGGCTGCATAACTGGGCACAGGTCAGGCTGCATAACTGGGCACTGGAGAGGCTGGCTGCATTACTGGGCACAGGACAGGCTACACTACTGTGCACAGGACAGGCTACATTACTGGGGACAATTGGCACAGCGGCATGAATGGGCACAGTGGTGACAATTAAGGGCACAGTGACATCGACAGTGGCGACAATAGGCACAGTGGCGACAATAGGCACAGTGGCGACAATAGGCACAGTGGCGACAATTGGCACAGTGGCATAATTGGGCACAGTGGCGACAATTTAAGGGCACAGTGACATCAACAGTGGCTACAATAGGCACAGTGGGGACAATGGGCACAGTGGGGACAATTGGCACAGCGGCGACAAATTAAAGGGCACAGTGGTGACAATTAAAGGGTACAGTGGTGACAATTGATGGCACAGTGGTGACAAATGATGGCACAGTGGCTGTGTTTGATGGCATGGCACAGTGGCTGCGTTTGATGGCATGGCACAGTGGTGACAATTGATGGCACAGTGGCTGCGTTTGATGGCATGGCACAGTGGCTGCGTTTAATGGCATGGCACAGTGGTGCAAATTGATGGCACAGTGGCTGTGTTTGATGGCATGGCACAGTGGTGACAATTGATGGCACAGTGGCTGCGTTTGATGGCATTGCACAGTGGCTGCGTTTAATGGCATGGCACAGTGACTGCGTTTGATGGCATGGCACAGTGACTGCATTTGATGGCATGGCACAGTGGTGCGAATTGATGGCACAGTGGCTGTGTTTGATGGCATGGCACAGTGGTGACAATTGATGGCACAGTGACTGCGTTTGATGGCATGGCACAGTGACTGCATTTGATGGCATGGCACAGTGGTGCGAATTGATGGCACAGTGGCTGTGTTTGATGGCATGGCACAGTGGTGACAATTGATGGCACAGTGGCTGCATTTGATGGGCACAGTGAGGCTGCAATTTTTTTTTCGTTTGCTCCCCCCCCCAAAAAAAATTTGAGCACCAGCCGCCACTGGCTCTATTTGTGAGAAAAAAAAGAACATACATTTTTTTGGGTACAACGTCAGCTAAAGAGACGCCGTGCCAAATCGCAAAAAAATGGCCTGGTCATTAAGGAGGAAAATCTCCCGGTCCTCAAGTGGTTATTGGTTCTTCTGTACTAATGGGGTTGAGGAAGGTTGCAGTAAAAAAAAATGTCGCCCTATTTGTATGACGCACACGGCTTTACATACATGTGATGCCCCGATGTGACCAGCAAGTGGCGCTGTGCTCTTTCCTAAATACTCTTGCAATTTTGCAATCAGTTTAACAACTGCAGAAGCTGCTGCCTGGCCTGCAGACAGATAATAAAGCCAATCACATTACCGCTACATTGACTCCCAGCAGAGTTTATTTTTCTGTATGTCTGAAGGGACAATATTTAAAAAAAATAAAAATCTAAATATATGGTTTATTTTTATTTTTAAATGGCAGAAATTATCACAAAATTTCACAGATAACTCTTACCTTATACATAAATAGTTCAGACAGACCCGTTCAGTCTCTACGCCGGCACAGACCCACGAACCAACATGCGTCTAAAAACAGGCTACAGCCCGCCGACGTAGCTTGCACACGCCGGCGTAGGGTGGGCGCACATATGGGCTGGACGCATTGGGGCTGCTCCCATTGATTAGCCATTCAAACATGCAAATGAGGGAAATACGCTGATTCACGAACGTGCGTGTGCCCGGAGCATGCTACACGAGATGCGCGCAAGTTGTACGTCCGGCGTAAAGTTATTCCCCATAAAGAGGTGCAACCCGGCAACAGACATGCACAGGTCTGCACCAGGGAACACAAGCCGGCGTATTGTGCGTTGGACGCGTGTGCGGCTGGGCGTACGTTATGTTCACGGCGTACGCGGTGATCCGACGTAGCTTAGGCAGTTGTGCCGGCGTTGTTGTGAGCAGGCGCAGGGGGGTGCTGTGAATGCGTCCACGTCACGGCGCATGCGCAGTTCGTGATAAGTACCGGTCTGGCGCTCGGCACATCACTTGCATGGGGTCACGCCCACTTCCACCTACGCCGGCGTGCACCTTCGAAACCTACGCCATTCTGGCGCAGCGTTGGGAGCACTGGCTTGCTGAATGCAATGCTTGCCTCTCCGCGCTACGTTGGCGTGGCGTACGGTGTGTGCGCTACGGCGGCGTAATGTGCGCCTTGCTCTCTGTGAATCTGGGCCATAGTGTCTACAAAATGGGGGATAGTTTTATGGCATTTTTAGTATTTCTTTTACTAGTAATGGCGGCGATCTGGAAATTTTTATCGTGATTGCGACTTTATGGCGGACACATCGGACACTTTTGACACTATTTTGGGACCATTGTCATTTTTACAGTGATTAGTGCTATAAAAATGCACTGGCAGTGAAGGGGTTAAGTGTGTCCTAGGGATTGAATCTGTTAGCGGGAGGAGCTACCAGTGACACATCACTGATCACTGTTCCCGATCACAGGGAACATTCCATCACCGACATGTCACTAGGCAGAACAGGGGAATGCCTTGTTTACAAAGGCACCCCCCCTGTTCTTCCTTTGCCAACCGCAAACCGTGTGCCGCCGGGATGATCGCGTTCCCAGGACCCGCGGGCGCACTCACGAGGCACAAATTTAAAGTGACGTACAGGTACGCCCATTTGCCTGCCCGTGCCATTGTGTCAACGTATATCGTCGTGCGCTGGTCACTAACCGGTTAAAAGCATGAGAATAACTGACTTTCCATCGT